>NW_025746255.1:27500-80000 GCF_021184085.1 Oncorhynchus gorbuscha
CTGCCAAGCAGAAGTGACACATGGTTTTCTCCCCCAGCTTAAATTATTATCTGACAGAGGAAGATATTCAGTTTTATTTTAAGACTATCTGACCCACACATTACTTTATTATAGTCCAGGACATAACATATATTCGTGACACTAGAATGTGCACTATATAACCAATCAGTCAATCCTTATGTCCCTGCATAGGGTCATAGTCATAGCCACACAGGTGGGTCCTGTAAACGGGTCCCATACTGTGATTCCATGCTCTGGGGCACGAATATAAAGCGAACTATATTCATTATGCACACAGTTTTCCACCACCTTGACAGACTGACAGCAACCTGTGGCATGTCATCTGCATACGCATGAAGGTATTACGGAAGCCGACGAGATACTAAATCAATTACAATGCAGCTTTAAAAGCAGGACACACTGAGGCTGGTACTGTCTGTCTGGACAGTTATCCGGTGAATTGACTGCACGAATTCTGCTCAAATTCACATAGGAGTGATCCCACTAAACGGAGAGTGACAGCCTGGAATAAAACACCGTTCGCCCTAGTTAGCCTGGCTACGGCCGGTTACCTCACATTAGCTAGCAAACTCATAGCTAAACCCCTGATCAACTCCTCACAAAATAACGGTTTAATTAACATTATACTTACACCACCAGCAAACGCGATATCACTCGTCTTCCAACTTCGGCGGGATTTCTTCAAAAACACACTGGCATTTTTTTTAAACAGTCAATATTTGAATGAGCCGTTGATATCTAGAAAATAGACTTCAATATTTCTATAGCCAGTTGTGTTCAAGGCGCCGACCGGCTCCGTCCTCCGCCATTTTGGTTGTGATGGGCGATACGTTGCGTCGCGCGGGTTTGGCTGCTGTCGGGTCACCCTATGTAATTATAGGAAGCACCAAAATAACATATCATTGTGTTATAGCTGAATAACACATGTATGAACTACACTATCTATAAACTAATCTTTTTTTTTTTTTTTTTTTTTTTACAAACTAAGTTATAAAATTTTGATTGTGAAGATTCTGACTTGCAAGTCTACACAAGTACTGGTAAAATACATTAAAATGCTTAGGACTATATATAAAATGCATATAATACATTTTATACATAATTGTAAGTGTACTTTAATGTGAAGTGTTATTGAAAATGTTCATTTCGCAGACAAAAACACACATCTAAAGGCAAAATGAAACAATTTCAAAGATTTTACTGAGTTACTGTTCATATATGGATTTCACATGACTGGGAACACAGATATGCATATGTTCTCACAGAGAAAAGGTAAGGGTGTGGATCAGAAAACCAGTCAGTGTCTGGTGTGACCACCATTTGCCTCATGCAGGGCAACATCTCCTTTGCATAGAGTAAATCAGGCTGTTGATTGTGGCCTGTGGAATGTTGTCCCACTCTTCTTCAATGGCTGTGTGAAGTTGCTGGATATTGGCAGAAACTGGAACACGCTGTCGTACACAAAGATCCAGAGCATCCCAAACATGCTCAATGGGTAACATATCTGGTGAGCAAGTAGGCCATGGAAGAACTGGGAGATTTTCAGCTTCTAGGAATTGTGTACAGATCTTTGTGACATGGGGCCGTGCATTATCATGCTGAAACATGAGGTGATGGCGGGGATGAATGGCACGACAACGGGCCTCAGGATCTGGTCACAGTATCTCTGTGCATTCAAATAGCTGTCGATAAAATGTGATTGTGTTCGGCGTCCGTAGCTTATGCCTGACCCATACCATAACCCCACCTCCCCCATCCTGCCCATACCATAACCCCACCACCCCCATCCTGCCCATACCATAACCCCACCACCCCCATCCTGCCCATACCATAACCCCACCTCCCCCATCCTGCCCATACCATAACCCCACCACCCCCATCATGCCCATACCATAACCCCACCACCCCCATCCTGCCCATACCATAACCCCACCACCCCCATGCAGCACTCTGTTTACAACGTTGATATCAGCAAACCGCTCTCACACACAACGCCATACACGTCTGCTGTCCGCCCGGTACAGTTGAAACTGGGATTCATCAGAGAAGAGCATGATTCTCCAGCATATGATATGTCACACCTGTCAGATGGATGGATTATTTTGGCAAAAGAGAAATGCTCACTAACAGGGATGGAAACAAATGTGTGAAGAAAAGATTGAGAGAAATACGCATTTTGTGCATATGGGAAATTTACAGGATCGTTTATTTCAGCTCATGAAATATGGGACCGACATTTTACATGTTGGGTTTATATTTTTCGTCAGTGTAGATAGCCTAGCCCTTGATCCTCTCATAATTATAATTCCCCGTGGAGTTTAGTACTAGAAAGGAAGCCTAATCAGAACTATTCTGCCACCTAGTGGTAAATCACATTATTCTTCAAATCCAATATTTTATTTCATCATGATTTTTTTTATGTGGAGGTACACACTGAGTGTACAAAACATTGGTAGCACCGTCCTAATATTAAATTGCACCCATTTTTTTTGCCCTCAGAATATCAAATCAAATCAAATCAAATTTATTTATATAGCCCTTCGTACATCAGCTGATATCTCAAAGTGCTGTACAGAAACCCAGCCTAAAACCCCAAACAGCAAACAATGCAGGTGTAAAAGCACGGTGGCTAGGAAAAACTCCCTAGAAAGGCCAAAACCTAGGAAGAAACCTAGAGAGGAACCGGGCTATGTGGGGTGGCCAGTCCTCTTCTGGCTGTGCCGGGTAGAGATTATAACAGAAAATGACCAAGATGTTCAAATGTTCATAAATGACCAGCATGGTCAAATAATAATAAGGCAGAACAGTTGAAACTGGAGCAGCAGCACAGTCAGGTGGACTGGGGACAGCAAGGAGCCATCATGTCAGGTAGTCCTGGGGCACGGTCCTAGGGCTCAGGTCCTCCGAGAGAGAGAAAGAAAGAGAGAATTAGAGAGAGCATATGTGGGGTGGCCAGTCCTCTTCTGGCTGTGCCGGGTGGAGATTATAACAGAACGTGGCCAAGATGTTCAAATGTTCATAAATGACCAGCATGGTTGAATAATAGCAAGGCAGAACAGTTGAAACTGGAGCAGGAGCATGGCCAGGTGGACTGGGGACAGCAAGGAGTCCTCATGTCAGGTAGTCCTGGGACATGGTCCTAGGGCCCAGGCCAGTTGAAACTGGAGCAGCAGCATGGCCAGGTGGACTGGGGACAGCAAGGAGTCATCATGTCAGGTAGTCCTGGGGCATGGTTCTAGGGCTCAGGTCCTCCGAGAGAGAGAAAGAAGGAGAGAAGGAGAGAATTAGAGAACGCACACTTAGATTTACACAGGACACCGAATAGGACAGGAGAAGTACTCCAGATAAATGGTCTACCACCCAAAGGACATCCAGACAATTTCAATCAAGAATGGTCCACCACCCAAGGGACATCCAGATAACATGACACAACTGTGGAAAGCATTGGAGTCAACATGGGCCGGCATTCCTGTGGAAAGCATTGGAGTCAACATGGGCCGGCATTCCTGTGGAAAGCATTGGAGTCAACATGGGCCGGCATTCCTGTGGAAAGCATTGGAGTCAACATGGGCCGGCATTCCTGTGGAAAGCATTGGAGTCAACATGGGCCGGCATTCCTGTGGAAAGCATTGAGTCAACATGGGCCGGCATTCCTGGAACGCTTTCGACACCTTGTAGAGTCTATGGCCCGACGAATTGAGGCTATTCTCAAAGGATAGCCACCCAAAGGACTCCAATGCTTTCCACAGGAATGCCGGCCCATGTTGACTCCAATGCTTTCCACAGGAATGCCGGCCCATGTTGACTCCAATGCTTTCCACAGTTGTGTCATGTTATCTGGATGTCCCTTGGGTGGTGGACCATTCTTGATTGAAATTGTCTGGATGTCCTTTGGGTGGTAGACCATTCTTGATTGAAATTGTCTGGATGTCCTTTGGGTGGTGGACACGGGAAACTGTTGAGTGTCAAAACAAAAACAGCTGCGTTGCAGTTCTTGACACACTCAAACCGGTGCGACTGGCATCTACTACCATACCATGTTGAAAAGCACTGAAACACATTCCATGTCTCGAGGCTTAGAATTCCTTATTTAACGTGTCTTCTCCTGGTGACATCAGAAAGGGTTCATAGCTTTGAACTGGACTTACCTGATTAAGTCATGGAATGAGCAGGTATTCGTGATGTTTTATAAAAGTAGTGTATTTTGATCGGCTTTCTCATCAGAACATGTCTTTATCTGTGGATCTGCGCCGTTTCTGAGAGAATAAAAACATAGGTTCTACCGAGATTTGAACTCGGATCGCAGGATTCAGAGTCCTGAGTGCTAACCATTACACCATAGAACCCCGTGCTCCAACTCCTTCCATATTATGTATATAACTGTTATCTAGGTAATAAGAATACCCTTGCACTGTAGTGGTTATTTTCTGTGGCGGACTAGTACTTCACTGGTGCATTTTTATTTGAAGTGTCTGCAATTCATATAGTAGCAATGCATATCGGCTGTTGGTTTGCTTTTTTGTTGCTCCGCCTCCCATAGCAAGCCAACGTCACAACAAAATCCCGGAAGTGTCAGTCTGAAAACAGACCCGTCGCCGTTAGCTAGCTGAGTGTTTCAAAATCTATTTGCTAAATCGTCGCATTTTAAACAGTTTATACAAACGAAATACTCCTATTTATCTTTTAGAAAATGGGAACCAGAGATGATGAATACGATTATCTGTTTAAAGGTAACATTACAGCATGATCCTCGATATCAAAGCTAGCTAGGTAGCTAACGTTAGCTAGGCAGCTGTTTAGCTAACGTTAACAGTGAAACCTTTTCATTTGTGTCTGTGAATTATGATATAGGTGTGTGAATAGCTCGGATACATTATTTGTTTTATAAACGAAAACTACATATTGATGATAAATTATAAACATAAATTGTGAAGCAGTTGGATTGCAACGTTAGGTACCCAAACGCCTAACGTTAATAGGTTAGCAGCTGTTTCTAAACAATGCTGACTTTTGTATGATTAAGTGAGGTCGGGGTGTTTCCCGAGATAGCTAGATTAGCTAGATTAGCTAGCCAGCTGGTTATCTTAGCTACATGCAACGAACATTGGTTATTATCTAGCTACATTCATCCGTAGATAAATAATGATGTTATAATCTCCCTTTCCTGTTTTTTTTCTGTGCTGTTTAATCTAAATTTGACATATGTCATGTGTTGTGGCTATCTGTTTTGTTGTTTTCTATTTCACGTTGGTTTAACATAAAAAGCGCATAAAACTAAGAATTTAACGTTGGCTACACACCACTGTGGATGTTTGACAGTGTCACTGCAAAAGTGAATTGGTGATGGTCAGATATTTTATGTGATGGAATCTTGTAGCTACACCTGATGTAACTATGTCATATCCCCATGTAATCGCTACACATTGACCTGCTGGCAGGGCCTGATTAATGCAGGAGCTAACATGGGTTGAAGCCCTGGGGGCCAAAACCGTAGGGGCCCTTGAGGCAGAGAAAAATTGAAGTGTGTGTGTGTGTGTGTGTGTGTGTGTGTGTGTGTGTGTGTGTGTGTGTGTGTGTGTGTGTGTGTGTGTGTGTGTGTAATCTAACCCTGACCTTTGGGGTCAATAAAGATTTTATTGCATTGAATCCATCAGCCATTCATTTTGTGTTCCAGTGGTTCTGATAGGAGACTCGGGTGTTGGCAAGAGCAACCTGCTCTCTCGTTTCACCCGGAATGAGTTTAACCTGGAAAGTAAGAGCACCATTGGAGTGGAGTTTGCCACCCGCAGTATCCAGGTGGATGGGAAAACGGTGAAGGCTCAGATCTGGGACACTGCAGGACAGGAGCGCTACCGGGCTATCACCTCGGCGTGAGTATGCTGTAGGGTAAAGTTGCCCCTAGATGCTGATCTGGGGTCAGTTTATCATTTTTCCCACTAATGGTTAACGTTAGGATTGGGGAAGGTAAAGCTGATCCAGAGTTTACAATAGGAAGATTTGGAGCTGGACAAGAGACCGGGAAGAATTGTATTTATTTGAGAAAGTTACCGGTCATCTATATGTAATATATTCCATTTAGCAGACTCCACTTAGTCATGTAATATATTCCATTTAGCAGACTCCACTTACAGTCATGTAATATATTCCATTTAGCAGACTCCACTTACAGTCATGTAATATATTCCATTTAGCAGACTCCACTTAGTCATGTAATATATTCCATTTAGCAGACTTACAGTCATGTAATATATTCCATTTAGCAGACTCCACTTACAGTCATGTAATATATTCCATTTAGCAGACTCCACTTACAGTCATGTAATATATTCCATTTAGCAGACTCCACTTAGTCATGTAATATATTCCATTTAGCAGACTCCACTTAGTCATGTAATATATTCCATTTAGCAGGCTCCACTTACAGTCATGTAATATATTCCATTTAGCAGACTCCACTTAGTCATGTAATATATTCCATTTAGCAGACAGTCATGTAAATATTCCATTTTCCATTTAGTAATATATTCCATTTAGCAGACTCCACTTAGTCATGTAATATATTCCATTTAGCAGACTCTACTTACAGTCATGTAATATATTCCATTTAGCAGACTCCACTTAGTCATGTAATATATTCCATTTAGCAGACTCATACAGTCATGTAATATATTCTATTTAGCAGACTCCACTTAGTCATGTAATATATTCCATTTAGCAGACTCCACTCAGTCATGTAATATATTCCATTTAGCAGACTCCACTTACAGTCATGTAATATATTCTATTTAGCAGACTCTACTTACAGTCATGTAATATATTCCATATACCATTTACATTTTACTTGTGGGTGGTCCTGGGAATCGAGTCCACGACCCTGGCATTGCCATGCTCTACCAACGGAGCTATAAAGGACCGTCTGCATTCGGTGTGTAAGCCATTAGGCCGGCCACTAATGCAGCCAGCGCCATCAATAAACTAGGGATGTTGGTCAAATGAGCCTCATTTACATGTCCTTTAAAACAGCCTATAACTAATTACATAAGACTATTCCTTGTGTTTCGATGTGTCCTATATGCAAAACTTCATAGCCTATTGGTTTGTTTTTTTACTTTGCTAAAACAATAATTGTCCTTTTCACAGTTCAGCTGTCTGAGATTTGAGCACTGAATGCATCAGGCCATTGCATTGCATCAGGCCGTTGCATTGCATCAGGCCGTTGCATGCATCAGGCCGTTGCATGCATCAGGCCGTTGCATTGCATCAGGCCGTTGCATGCATCAGGCCGTTGCATGCATCAGGCCGTTGCACGCATCAGGCCGTTGCATTGCATCGGGGCATTGCATCGGGGCATTGCATCGGGGCATTGCATCGGGGCATTGCATCGGGGCATTGCATCGGGGCATTGCATCGGGGCATTGCATCGGGGCATTGCATGCTGTCTATTTACCACCACAATCTGATTTTGGCACTAAGACCACACTCAACCAGCTGTATAAAGCCATAATCTAGACGTGGTGATCCTAGTGGCCGGTGATTTAAATGAAGGAAAACTGAAATCAATTTGAACCATTTCTACCATCATGTGACCTGTGGAGCTGGAGGTGAAGAATCTCTACAGGACCTTCAGAATGTATTCACACCCCTGGACTTTTTCCACATTTTGTTGTGTTACAGCCTGAATTTAAAATGGACGGTTTATAAGCGGAAATCAACCCTGCTGCACGAGCATGCTTTTTACACAGTCGATAGCTGCCGGACCTCGGGCTCGAAGATCGAGGTTCGAGACCTGCTCCCTGCTGTTTCATTACATTACAGGAACGCGCTCACCGGCCAAGCACACGCACTGTCGTGGATGCAAGGTCCAATCACTTCTGACACCAATGTAATGAAACAGCAAGTAGCAGGTCTCGAACCCTCGACTTTCGAGCCCGAGGTCCTGTGTAAAAGCATGCTCGTGCAGCAGGGTCGATTTCCGACCCTGGGTTTATAATATATACACGCATTTTATTGTTAGATTATAGGAGTAACTCTGGTAGGCCTAAAACATTCTTGCGCACCTCAAGTTCAACTGTCGGAGTTAGTTGGCGCACCTCCGTTCACCAGCTTCATATCATAGGTTCTGCAGTATAGTAGGCTAATAACAACAACAAACCAAAACCATCCAGTCAGACACAGTACTATAATGTCCTAGTGGATAGGAGTCCAGTCAGACACAGTACTATCATGTTCTAGTGGATAGGAGTCCAGTCAGACACAGTACTATCATGTTCTAGTGGATAGGAGTCCAGTCAGACACAGTACTATCATGTCCTAGTGGATAGGAGTCCAGTCAGACACAGTACTATCATGTTCTAGTGGATAGGAGTCCAGTCAGACACAGTACTATCATGTTCTAGTGGATAGGAGTCCAGTCAGACACGGTACTATCATGTCCTAGTGGATAGGAGTCCAGAGTTTTTTTTAGCCACTGTGCTGTTGCTTGCTCTCTGAGAGTCTAGACCGGGGTACTGTAAAGCTCATTGAGGGTCTAGACCGGGGTACTGTAAAGCTCATTGGGGGTCTAGAACGGGGTACTGTAAAGCTCATTGGGGGTCTAGAACGGGGTACTGTAAAGCTCATTGGGGGTCTAGAACGGGGTACTGTAAAGCTATTTGTGTCTAGCCTGGGGTAATGTAAAGCTATTTGTGTCTAGACCAGGGTACTGTAAAGCTCATTGGAGGTCTAGACCGGTGGGTACTGTAAAGCTCTTTGTGTCTAGCCCGGGGTACTGTAAAGCTATTTGTGTCTAGCCCGGGGTACTGTAAAGCTCATTGAGGGTCTAGACCGGGGTACTGTAAAGCTCATTGAGGGTCTAGACCGGGGTACTGTAAAGCTCATTGAGGGTCTAGACCGGGGTACTGTAAAGCTCATTGGGGGTCTAGAACGGGGTACTGTAAAGCTCATTGGGGGTCTAGAACGGGGTACTGTAAAGCTATTTGTGTCTAGCCCGGGGTAATGTAAAGCTATTTGTGTCTAGACCGGGGTACTGTAAAGCTCATTGGAGGTCTAGACCGGGGTACTGTAAAGCTCTTTGTGTCTAGCCCGGGGTACTGTAAAGCTATTTGTGTCTAGCCCGGGGTACTGTAAAGCTCATTGAGGGTCTAGACCGGGGTACTGTAAAGCTCACTGAGGGTCTAGACCGGGGTACTGTAAAGCTATTTGTGTCTAGACCTTGGTACTGTAAAGCTATTTGTGTCTAGACCGGGGTACTGTAAAGCTATTTGTGTCTAGAGCGGGGTACTGTAAAGCTATTTGTGTCTAGACCGGGGTACTGTAAAGCTATTTGTGTCTAGACCGGGGTACTGTAAAGCTATTTGTGTCTAGACCGTTGTACTGTAAAGCTATTTGTGTCTAGACCGGGGTACTGTAAAGCTCATTGAGGGTCTAGACCGGGGTACTGTAAAGCTACTTGTGTCTAGACCGGGGTACTGTAAAGCTATTTGTGTCTAGACCGGGGTACTGTAAAGCTATTTGTGTCTAGACCGGGGTACTGTAAAGCTATTTGTGTCTAGACCGGGTACTGTAAAGCTATTTGTGTCTAGACCGTTGTACTGTAAAGCTATTTGTGTCTAGACCGGGTACTGTAAAGCTCTTTGTGTCTAGACCGGGTACTGTAAAGCTATTTGTGTCTAGACCGGGTACTGTAAAGCTACTTGTGTCTAGACCGGGTACTGTAAAGCTATTTGTGTCTAGACCGGGTACTGTAAAGCTATTTGTGTCTAGACCGGGGTACTGTAAAGCTATTTGTGTCTAGACCGGGGTACTGTAAAGCTATTTGTGTCTAGACCGGGGTACTGTAAAGCTATTTGTGTCTAGACCGGGGTACTGTAAAGCTATTTGTGTCTAGACCGGGTACTGTAAAGCTATTTGTGTCTAGACCGGGTACTGTAAAGCTATTTGTGTCTAGACCGGGGTACTGTAAAGCTATTTGTGTCTAGACCGGGTACTGTAAAGCTATTTGTGTCTAGACCGGGTACTGTAAAGCTATTTGTGTCTAGACCGGGTACTGTAAAGCTATTTGTGTCTAGACCGGGTACTGTAAAGCTATTTGTGTCTAGACCGGGTACTGTAAAGCTATTTGTGTCTAGACCGGGTACTGTAAAGCTATTTGTGTCTAGACCGGGTACTGTAAAGCTATTTGTGTCTAGACCGGGGTACTGTAAAGCTATTTGTGTCTAGACCGGGTACTGTAAAGCTATTTGTGTCTAGACCGGGTACTGTAAAGCTACTTGTGTCTAGACCGGGTACTGTAAAGCTATTTGTGTCTAGAGCGGGGTACTGTAAAGCTATTTGTGTCTAGACCGGGTACTGTAAAGCTATTTGTGTCTAGACCGGGTACTGTAAAGCTATTTGTGTCTAGACCGGGTACTGTAAAGCTATTTGTGTCTAGACCGGGTACTGTAAAGCTATTTGTGTCTAGACCGGGTACTGTAAAGCTATTTGTGTCTAGACCGGGGTACTGTAAAGCTATTTGTGTCTAGACCGGGGTACTGTAAAGCTATTTGTGTCTAGACCGGGGTACTGTAAAGCTATTTGTGTCTAGACCGGGGTACTGTAAAGCTACTTGTGTCTAGACCGGGGTACTGTAAAGCTATTTGTGTCTAGACCGGGGTACTGTAAAGCTCTTTGTGCCCTGTTATTAAAATGGCTATAATGGTACGCTGGCTTTTATTGATAAAATTGACCTCTTTGTCCACTGTTGATGATGTCATGGTGCAGGTACTACAGAGGCGCGGTGGGGGCCCTGCTGGTCTATGACATCGCCAAGCACCTGACCTATGAAAATGTGGAGCGGTGGCTGAAAGAGCTGAGAGACCATGCGGACACCAACATCGTCATCATGCTGGTTGGCAACAAGAGTGACCTGCGTCACCTCCGGGCCGTGCCCACCGACGAGGCTCGGGCCTTCGCAGGTTAGAGATGCCTCGTCCTTTCTGAACACGTGTCAGACACTGAAAAAGATACATTTCTGTTTTTTTATATATTTTTTTTTACTTTCCTTCATTGATGATGCAAAAATGTATGTTTTAATGTCACTTTTTATGCATTCATTCCTGTGGAATGTTCCAGAACGGGTACAGTCTCTAACTTAGGGAGTTGTTTGTTTCCTAACAGGTACAGTCTCTAACTTAGGGAGTTGTTTGTTCCAGAACGGGTACAGTCTCTAACTTAGGGAGTTGTTTGTTTCCTAACGGGTACAGTCTCTAACTTAGGGAGTTGTTTGTTTCATAATGGGTACAGTCTCTAACTTAGGGAGTTGTTTGTTTCCAGAACGGGTACAGTCTCTAACTTAGGGAGTTGTTTGTTTCCAGAACGGGTACAGTCTCTAACTTAGGGAGTTGTTTGTTCCATAACGGGTACAGTCTCTAACTTAGGGAGTTGTTTGTTTCCAGAACGGGTACAGTCTCTAACTTAGGGAGTTGTTTGTTCCAGAACGGGTACAGTCTCTAACTTAGGGAGTTGTTTGTTCCAGAACGGGTACAGTCTCTAACTTAGGGAGTTGTTTGTTCCAGAACGGGTACAGTCTCTAACTTAGGGAGTTGTTTGTTCCAGAACGGGTACAGTCTCTAACTTAGGGAGTTGTTTGTTCCAGAACGGGTACAGTCTCTAACTTAGGGAGTTGTTTGTTCCAGAACGGGTACAGTCTCTAACTTAGGGAGTTGTTTGTTTCAGAACGGGTACAGTCTCTAACTTAGGGAGTTGTTTGTTTCCAGAACGGGTACAGTCTCTAACTTAGGGAGTTGTTTGTTCCAGAACGGGTACAGTCTCTAACTTAGGGAGTTGTTTGTTCCAGAACGGGTACAGTCTCTAACTTAGGGAGTTGTTTGTTCCAGAACGGGTACAGTCTCTAACTTAGGGAGTTGTTTGTTCCAGAACGGGTACAGTCTCTAACTTAGGGAGTTGTTTGTTTCCAGAACGGGTACAGTCTCTAACTTAGGGAGTTGTTTGTTTCCAGAACGGGTACAGTCTCTAACTTAGGGAGTTGTTTGTTTCCAGAACGGGTACAGTCTCTAACTTAGGGAGTTGTTTGTTTCAGAACGGGTACAGTCTCTAACTTAGGGAGTTGTTTGTTCCAGAACGGGTACAGTCTCTAACTTAGGGAGTTGTTTGTTTCAGAACGGGTACAGTCTCTAACTTAGGGAGTTGTTTGTTTCAGAACGGGTACAGTCTCTAACTTAGGGAGTTGTTTGTTCCAGAACGGGTACAGTCTCTAACTTAGGGAGTTGTTTGTTTCCAGAACGGGTACAGTCTCTAACTTAGGGAGTTGTTTGTTTCAGAACGGGTACAGTCTCTAACTTATTTTCTGACTTTGTTTGTTCCCCTTCAGAGAAAAACGGTTTGTCTTTCCTTGAGACGTCAGCCCTGGATTCCACCAACGTTGAAACGGCTTTCCAGACCATTCTGACAGGTGTGTGTGTGTGTGTGTGTGTGTGTGTGTGTGTGTGTGTGTGTGTGTGTGTGTGTGTGTGTGTGTGTGTGTGTGTGTGTGTGTGTGTGTGTGTGTGTGTGTGTGTGTGTGTGTGTGTGTGTGTGTGTGGTCACACCTGTTGATTTGATCTGCTATCTTGGCAAGACAGACTGGATACGACCTAATCATCTCTCTCTTCTCCCTCTCCCCTCCATCAGAAATCTATCGTATCGTCTCTCAGAAGCAGATGTCAGAGCGTCAGGAGAGCGACATGTCTCCTAGCAACAATGTGGTCAACATCCAGGTGCAGCCCACTGAGAACAAACCAAAGATGCAGTGCTGTCAGAACATCTAGCCCCGCCCATGTTACCACTACACCTCTACCCCTTATATACCCTGTACCCCCACCTCTACTCCCTTATATACCCTGTACCCCCACCTCTACCCCCTCATATACCCTGTACCCCCACCTCTACCCCCTCATATACCCTGTACCCCCACCTCTACTCCCTCATATACCCTGTACCCCCACCTCTACTCCCTTATATACCCTGTACCCCCACCTCTACCCCCTCATATACCCTTTAGAACCAATTAAATGGTCTCTCAAATGTGTGAGTTTGGCCCACCCGGCTCTCAGGGTGAGGTTAACCAGATGCACTCACTTACTCTCATAGGAGTAGTGCCCTCCTCCATTCTCTCCTCTCTCTCCCCACTCCCTCTCTCCTCCTCTCCCTCCACTCCCACTCCCTCTCCTCTCCCCACTCCCTCTCTCCTCCCCTCCCTCCCTCCCCAATCCCTCTCTCCTCCCTCCCTCCTCCACTCCCTCTTCCTCCCTCTCTCCTCCTCTCCCTCGCTCCGTCTCTCCTCCACTCCCTCTTCCTCCCTCTCTCCTCCTCTCCCTCCCACCCTCTCTCCTCCTCTCCCTCCCTCCTCAACTCCCTCTTCCTCTCTCCCTCCTCCTCTCCCTCCCTACTGATCATGATCTGAGAAGCCTAGTCAGGTGTCTGGAGTCGTGTTCCCCAGCGGAACCTTTTCAGACAGGAAGTCATTTATATTTCTCACTTAGATGTAATACTGTTGATGCTCTGACATGTCTTACAGAGAAATGTCTTAATATATTCATCTGATTTTTTTATCTTCTTCATTTTCTTCAATTTATGACTTCCATTTTGTGTGTTCCTCAATTATTATTTTTTACCTATGTTTTTTTTAAATGTTTTTTTGTCTTCAAATATTGTATCATATTTCCTACTAACGTGTATGTATTTAAATCACACTGAGAATGCTCTGATGTGTATCTGTCTACGACCCCCCCCACCCTCCCATCAGTTAGCCTCGCTCCCTCCCTCTCTCTTTAGTATAATGTCATGTTTGACAGCGGTAGGTTTCTCCAAACATGTGGATGTATTAAGCACAGTGTACTAGATAGAATGTATGCTCCCTGGTCCCTGTCGATAGGTGGAGTTTGACAACTGATCTGATTGCTGTAAATAGCTTAAGTAAAGACTTGTGGCATTAGATCTGTTTGCGGATGGCTTCAACCATGCCAATGGACAGACAGGGCAGGCATCAAAGTACCTAACACGTAGAGGAACAACAGCTTTGTAAAAAAAAAAAAAAAACTTTTTAAACGTGTCCCAAATGGAGCCCTATGCCCTACGATATATAGTGCACTACTTGGGACCAGAGCCCATAGGGATCCATTTGGGACACAGTATTCGTCACTTTGTTTACAGTCAGTCTGTGGCAGGTTAGCTTAGCATGTTATGATGATGATGATGATGATGATGATGATGATGTCACTTCATGGCACCGCTTTGCTGCCTCGCATGTTTTTTAAAATCTTGGTTTAAAATATGACTGAGTTATCAGAACTCTGACTGAGTTATCAGAACTCTGACTGAGTTATCAGAACTCTGACTGAGTTATCAGAACTCTGACTGAGTTATCAGAACTCTGACTGAGTTATCAGAACTCTGACTGAGTTATCAGAACTCTGACTGAGTTATCAGAACTCTGACTGAGTTATCGGAACTCTGACTGAGTTATATCTGACTGAGTTATCACTCTGACTGAGTTATCAGAACTCTCTGACTGAGTTATCAGAACTCTCTGACTGAGTTATCAGAACTCTCTGACTGAGTTATCGGAACTCTGACTGAGTTATCGGAACTCTGACTGAGTTATCGGAACTCTCTGACTGAGTTATCGGAACTCTCTGACTGAGTTATCGGAACTCTCTGACTGAGTTATCGGAACGACTGAGTTATCGGAACTCTGACTGAGTTATCGGAACTCTGACTGAGTTATCGGAACTCTGACTGAGTTATCGGAACTCTGACTGAGTTATCGGAACTCTCTGACTGAGTTATCGGAACTCTCTGACTGAGTTATCGGAACTCTCTGACTGAGTTATCGGAACTCTGACTGAGTTATCGGAACTCTGACTGAGTTATCGGAACTCTCTGACTGAGTTATCGGAACTCTCTGACTGAGTTATCGGAACTCTCTGACTGAGTTATCGGAACTCTCTGACTGAGTTATCGAACTCTGACTGAGTTATCGGAACTCTCTGACTGAGTTATCGGAACTCTCTGACTGAGTTATCGGAACGCTCTGACTGAGTTATCGGAACGCTCTGACTGAGTTATCGGAACGCTCTGACTGAATGTGGAACACTACCATTGCCCAGAGCATGCAGTTGGCTAGACGGTGACCGTGGTGAAATCATATAGAAGTTTATCCATTAAACATTTCTGAACTCTCTTGGATAAATTGAGCGTACATAATTACAGACGTCTTTAAAAACATAGTTGGAGATGTCTGTAACAGGAAGTGACTAGCATTATAGTCGGTCAGGGAGGACATTCCATTTCAATTCAGAAAATAAACCAGAATTCCAATTGCACATTTTCCTCATTGAAAAACATGGGAGAGAATAGTGTATTTCTGTTTTACTTTGTGAATTGACTGGAATTGAAAGAGCATTAGTCAGTCAAATTACACATTAGGTTCTTATTTTCAACGTGTTCAAACCACAGAATAATGATGCCCGCTGTATGTAGTGTTCTGGACAAAACCAACTTTAAATCAAGTCAAATCACATTTTATTTGTCACACACACACATGTATAGGAGATGTTATTGCGGTTGAGTGAAATGCTTGTGCAACAGTGCAATAATATTGAACGATATACACACAATTTAAAAGTGAAAGAATGGAATGAAGGAATATACAAGTATTAGGATGAGCAACGTCAGAGTGGCACAGATTAAAATACAGTAGAATAGAATACAGTATATACATATGAGATGAGTAATGCATAGACTAAGATACAGTAGAATAGAATACAGTATATACATATGAGATGAGTAATGAGTAATGCATAGACTAAGATACAGTAGAATAGAATACAGTATATACATATGAGATGAGTAATGCATAGACTAAGATACAGTAGAATAGAATACAGTATATACATATGAGATGAGTAAAGCATAGACTAAGATACAGTAGAATAGAATACAGTATATACATATGAGATGAGTAATGCATAGACTAAGATACAGTAGAATAGAATACAGTATATACATATGAGATGAGTAATGCATAGACTAAGATACAGTAGAATAGAATACAGTATATACATATGAGATGAGTAATGCATAGACTAAGATACAGTAGAATAGAATACAGTATATACATATGCATAGAGATGAGAATAGAATACAGCATATGAGATGAGTAAAGCATAGACTAAGATACAGTAGAATAGTATAGAATACAGTATATACATATGAGATGAGTAGAATAGTAGAATAGAATACAGTATATACATATGAGATGAGTAATGCATAGACTAAGATACAGTAGAATAGAATACAGTATATACATATGAGATGAGTAATGCATAGACTAAGATACAGTAGAATAGAATACAGTATATACATATGAGATGAGTAAAGCAGAAAATATGTAAACAACATTAAACATATAAAATATGTAAACAACATTAAACATATAAAATATGTAAACAACATTAAACATATACAATATGTAAACAACAAATAGACTAACCAACACATTCTAGGCATTTCTCTTCAAGGAATAACTTCTGTGGAATATGCATGTATATAATATATGCCATTTAGCAGACGCTTTTATCCAAAGCGACTTACAGTCATGTGTGCATACATTCCACGTATGGGTGGTCCCGGGAATCGAACCCACTACCCTGGCGTTACAAGCGCCATGCTCTACCAACTGAGCTACAGAAGGACCACATGTATACATACATCTAGTGTAAATGTGATGCTATACTATATTCTATGCAGATACCAGAGAGTATCAATTGACATATTTTATTTGACAAAATATCAAACTGTGAAAAGAATAAATAATATGAAATGAATTGCTGACAAGAGACTACTTGACACGGGCCAGGAGTTCAAGGGTTAAAGCTGGTCAAATCTTCGAAATGCACCTCTGTGTGAATGATACTGACTAAAGCTTCTTCACTTTGTCTTTTATAATAGACACCTGACAAGGTGACGATTCAATAGGAATCATGGTGGTCATCTAGTCTTGTACTGCTGGTCTAGGAATCATGGTGGTCATCTAGTCTTGTACTGCTGGTCTAGGAATCATGGTGGTCATCTAGTCTTGTACTGCTGGTCTAGGAATCATGGTGGTCATCTAGTCTTGTACTGCTGGTCTAGGAATCATGGTGGTCATCTAGTCTTGTACTGCTGGTCTAGGAATCATGGTGGTCATCTAGTCTTGTACTGCTGGTCTAGGAATCATGGTGGTCATCTAGTCTTGTACTGCTGGTCTAGGAATCATGGTGGTCATCTAGTCTTGTACTGCTGGTCTAGGAATCATGGTGGTCATCTAGTCTTGTACTGCTGGTCTAGGAATCATGGTGGTCATCTAGTCTTGTACTGCTGGTCTCCTTATGACACGTGTTCATAATCAGAATGTCTATCAGTTTGCATTCATGTCAAGAAGCATCTGTTAGTAAAACATCATGTTTTAAATACAAAGATTGGATCTTTGTCCCAAATGTCACCCTATTCCCTATTAGTTCACTACCGTTGACCAGGCCCATAGGGCTTTTGTGAAAAGTAGTGCACTACATAGGGAATAGGGCTCTGGTCAAAAGTAGTACCACTATATAGGGAATAGGGCTCTGGTCTATAGTAGTACCACTATATAGGGAATAGGGCTCTGGTCTATAGTAGTACCACTATATAGGGAATAGGGCTCTGGTCTAAAGTTGTGCACTAGATAGGGAATAGGGCTCTGGTCTATAGTAGTACCACTATATAGGGAATAGGGCTCTGGTCTAAAGTTGTGCACTAGATAGGGAATAGGGCTCTGGTCTATAGTAGTAGGATGACACATCCATATACTGGGTCACATTATTTAGTTTAGCTGCTGTTCACTCTCAGTGCCTCCCTCTACCACTCATCCACCATAGAATGTTCCTACTGGCCAACTAACCACCTCTACTCCCATCTACCATAGAACGTTCCTACTAACCACCTCTACTCCCATCTACCATAGAACGTTCCTACTGGCCAACTAACCACCTCTACTACCATTTACCATAGAACGTTCCTACTGGCCAACTAACCACCTCTACTACCATTTACCATAGAACGTTCCTACTAACCACCTCTACTCCCATTTACCATAGAACGTTCCTACTGGCCAACTAACCACCTCTACACCCATCTAACATAGAACGTTCCCTACTGGCCAACTAACCACCTCTATTCCCATTTACCATAGAATGTTCCTACTGGCCAACTAACCACCTCTACTCCCATCTACCATAGAACGTTCCTACTAACCACCTCTACTCCCATTTACCATAGAATGTTCCTACTGGCCAACTAACCACCTCTACACCCATCTACCATAGAACGTATCCTACTGGCCAACTAACCACCTCTATTCCCATTTACCATAGAATGTTCCTACTGGCCAACTAACCACCTCTACTCCCATTTACCATAGAACGTTCCTACTGGCCAACTAACCACCTCTACTCCCATTTACCATAGAACGTTCCTACTGGCCAACTAACCACCCAACTCCCAACCACCTCTACCACCCATCCCATTTACCATAGAATGTTCCTACTGGCCAACTAACCACCTCTACACCCATCTACCATAGAACGTACCCTACTGGCCAACTAACCACCTCTATTCCCATTTACCATAGAATGTTCCTACTGGCCAACTAACCACCTCTACACCCATCTACCATAGAACGTACCCTACTGGCCAACTAACCACCTCTATTCCCATTTACCATAGAATGTTCCTACTGGCCAACTAACCACCTCTACTCCCATTTACCATAGAACGTTCCTACTGGCCAACTAACCACCTCTACTCCCATCTACCATAGAACGTTCCTACTGGCCAACTAACCACCTCTACTCCCATCTACCATAGAACGTTCCTACTAACCAACTAACCACCTCTACACCCATCTACCATAGAACGTTCCTACTGGCCAACTAACCACCTCTACTCCCATCTACCATAGAACGTTCCTACTAACCAACTAACCACCTCTACTACCATTTACCATAGAACGTTCCTACTACCCACCTCTACTCCCATTTACCATAGAACGTTCCTACTGGCCAACTAACCACCTCTACTCCCATTTACCATAGAACGTACCCTACTGGCCAACTAACCACCTCTACACCCATCTAACATAGAACGTACCCTACTGGCCAACTAACCACCTCTACTCCCATCTACCATAGAACATACCCTACTGGCCAACTAACCACCTCTACTCCCATCTACCATAGAACGTTCCTACTGGCCAACTAACCACCTCTACTCCCATCTACCATAGAACGTACCCTACTGGCCAACTAACCACCTCTACTCCCATCTACCATAGAACGTTCCTACTGGCCAACCATCCTCTATACAGCTCCAGCTATCACCAGACAGACCTGGATCAAATACTTCTAAATACTTGAGCTGATTCTGTTTGCCTTGTTCAATGGGACCAACAGAATAGTCCCAAAAGTGCAAACCCACCAAGCTAAATCACGCGCACCTCAAAATACTTGGAAATACTTTTAAAATTATTTCCCAGTTTTTTCTCAAATATGAAGTATTTAAAAGTATTTTTAGACACAGTTATGTACTTTTTGGCCAGATCTGATCTGGCTATTATCACGTTGTCCAGGGTTCTCACAGTCTGTCACATTAAAGCCTGTTTACACCGAGCTGCCTCTTACTTCAACACAGTGCATGGCTTTCTACTTCATTCATATAGTCCCAACCAAAATGATTATTATGCCTTACTAGGTCGTAGCTAGGTCATTATTATTATGCCTTACTAGGTCGTAGCTAGGTCATTATTATTATGCCTTACTAGGTCGTAGCTAGGTCATTATTATTATGCCTTACTAGGTCGTAGCTAGGTCATTATTATTATGCCTTACTAGGTCGTAGCTAGGTCATTATTATTAGCCTTACTAGTAGTCATTATTATTATGCCTTACTAGGTCGTAGCTAGGTCATTATTATTATGCCTTACTAGGTCGTAGCTAGGTCATTATTATTATTATTAGTAGTGGTAGATATCTGTTCTGCTGAGGTCTGCTTTTTCCATATTAACCCCTTCATGTATATCCTCTCTCTCTATAAGCCACCCGCTTTAGGCAGAGGAACGTATGTAAACGTTGAGGCTCCCAGATCTGCCTCTAATGTAGTGATATTACTATAGCCTGGTCCCAGATCTGCCTCTAATGTAGTGATATTACTATAGCCTGGTCCCAGATCTGCCTCTAATGTAGTGATATTACTATAGCCTGGTCCCAGATCTGCCTCTAATGTAGTGATATTACTATAGCCTGGTCCCAGATCTGCCTCTAATGTAGTGATATTACTATAGCCTGGTCTCAGATCTGCCTCTAATGTAGTGATATTACTATAGCCTGGTCTCAGGTCTGTTTTCTGTTTTTGCCTCGTCCATTGTCAAGCCAAACCATATTTTACATGACAGTTCCTTATGGAGTTGGGAAGAGAGCACAAACAGACTGGCACCCAGGCTAATATTACTACCACCAGAAACAGAACTAAAATGACATTCCTGGTGTCACTAATGTCACTACATCTCCTGTATACGGACGGGATGTTTACGTACAAAACCAATGCCAGGGTTGGGGTGAATTCCATTTCAATTCCAGTCAATTCTGGAAGTTCGAATTTCTCTTTTCATTGAAAACAGTTTTTTGTGAATCGTTTACTTTTACGAATCGAAATGGAATTTGCCGCCGACCCTGGCGCTCGCATCCGAGAGGCAGGAAACGGACAGGGTTGGCTTACAATCGTAGGATTATAGGACAACGCGTAAACTACATTTAGTCTCTAAATGTTTATTGAAAAAACAGAAATCAGTTTACATTTACATTACATTTAAGTCATTTAGCAGACGCTCTTATCCAGAGCGACTTACAAATTTACATCATCGTTGTAACGTTGCCAGGTAACCCATCTATAGTTCCACTGTCTCATCACTGATCCTGCTAAGTCACGTTACTAATATTTCAGAGTTAGCCTGGTTAAACCAGACTCGAGTGCTGCGCTCCCCATTTGAAACAACAGTGAAATGTAGCTCGATCAGTTGTGATTTCAGGCTAACTCAGTGTGTTCTGTTGAACTCCTACCGTTAGCTGTCTCTGTGTGTGATGGTGGTATTGTAACCATGGAAATATAGCGCTTGAGGCCCTGTGTGTGTGTGTGTGCGTGCGTGTGTATAGAAGCAAAGGTAGGTAGCTGTTGAGTGTGTGAGTCCGTCTGACAGTACCAATGGCGTTATCTAACAGACGGTACTGTCAGCCTGTCAACGCACAACTAGAGCACCATATTCCTATCTAGTGCCCTACTGTTGACCAGGGCACATAGGGATTTGGTGAAAAGTAGTGCTCTATATAGGATACCATTTCGCACTAGCAGTCTATGGAAGTGTAGAGAAGTGATTGTTTTTGTCCTCGTTTGAAAATTGATTTCAAGCCTTCTCATATACCTCCATTGTTTTTTAGTTTTTAATGAACTGTGTTTTTTGGTTCATGATTGTGGTTGAATTATAATGAAATGCTGTCACTATAACTGATTGTAATTCCATTGTAAAACATTTGAAAAGTCAAACGATGTAATTTCAATGCATTTTTGAGGATTGTGTGTGTGTGTGTGGGGGGGGGGTGTAGTCGAAACGGACGGTTTTATGTGTTGTACAGATTGATCAATTGTATAATTGTGTTTTTGTTTAATCTTAAGTTATCAATTCATCTTAATAAAACGCACCGGTCATAAACATTTCAACTCTCTCTTATTTACATACAAAGGCCGAATAACATTTGAATTTGGTAACAAATTATCTGACAGTATTTTCTGTCAAGGAATACATGGCGAGCAGCACGGTTGGGGTCAATTACACTGAAATTACAATTCAATTTTCATATTTTTCCAATGTGAAATTGGAAAAATAGCAGAGAGCAGCAATGAACGGGGTTCACAGGATGACAGAAAGGACACAAGATCAGTTAGATAACAAAGCAGGCACTCTATCATGTAGGAACTATCTTCCTTTATGTGCCATCCAGTGAAAGCATTACCCTGGTTATCTCAATACCACAAGGATGATGCAAGTGAAGTTTAGTCTAGTAATGTAGGTTGGTTATTTTGAATGAAGCAGGTAATCATTCTTAAGGCCATTCCTTCATGTATTGAGTGTTATATATGCCGACTGCGCAAGCCACATAAAAAGGAACAATATGTGATAATACAGGAATACTAATCAAGATATTTCATATGGTTTATCTTCATCATTTAAATCTAACATAAATTTGCATGAAACAAAGTCCACTTGATCAATAGGTATTGCTCTAGATCCTATGGTGCCACTGATGCCAATAACATCTATAGTGGTGCCAATAACATCTATAATGGTGCCAATGACCTCTATAGTGATGCCAATGACATCTATAGTGGTGCCAATGACATCTATAGTGGTGCCAATGACATCTATAGTGATGCCAATGACATCTATAGTGGTGCCAATGACATCTATAGTGGTGCCAATGACATCTATAGTGGTGCCAATGACATCTATAGTGCCACCAACTGGTCTGCCATCTAAGGGTTGCAGTGACTTTATATGCACACAGCTTCTAAGGACATATACATTAGGTTTACATACCAAATTTCATGGCCCCTTGACCATCGGTTCAATTCTTATAGCCCTGGTGTGATACGGTGTCATCTAGTGGTATAGCGTGTCTGTCCATCTACTGGTATAGCGTGTCTGTCCATCTAGTGGTATAGCGTGTCTGTCCATCTACTGGTATAGCGTGTCTGTCCATCTAGTGGTATAGCGTGTCTGTCCATCTACTGGTATAGCGTGTCTGTCCATCTAGTGGTATAGCGGGTCTGTCCATCTAGTGGTATAGTGTGTCCATCTAGTGGTATAGTGTGTCTGTCCATCTAGTGGTATAGTGTGTCTGTCCATCTAGTGGTATAGTGTGTCTGTCCATCTACTGGTATAGCGTGTCTGTCCATCTAGTGGTATAGCGTGTCTGTCCATCTACTGGTATAGCGTGTCTGTCCATCTAGTGGTATAGCGTGTCTGTCCATCTACTGGTATAGCGTGTCTGTCCATCTAGTGGTATAGCGTGTCTGTCCATCTACTGGTATAGCGTGTCTGTCCATCTACTGGTATAGCGTGTCTGTCCATCTACTGGTATAGCGTGTCTGTCCATATAGTGGTATAGCGGGTCTGTCCATCTAGTGGTATAGCGTGTCTGTCCATCTAGTGGTATAGCGTGTCTGTCCATCTACTGGTATAGCGTGTCTGTCCATCTACTGGTACAGTGTGTCTGTCCATCTAGTGGTATAGTGTGTCTGTCCATCTAGTGGTATAGTGTGTCTGTCCATCTAGTGGTATAGTGTGTCCATCTACTGGCATAGTGTGTCCATCTACTGGTATAGTGTGTCCATCTACTGGTACAGTGTGTCCATCTAGTGGTATAGTGTGTCCATCTACTGGTATAGTGTGTCTGTCCATCTACTGGTATAGTGTGTCCATCTACTGGTATAGTGTGTCTGTCCATCTAGTGGTATAGTGTGTCCATCTAGTGGTATAGTGTGTCCATCTAGTGGTATAGTGTGTCCATCTAGTGGTATAGTGTGTCCATCTAGTGGTATAGTGTGTCCATCTAGTGGTATAGTGTGTCTGTCTGTCCATCTAGTGGTATAGTCTGTCCATCTAGTGGTATAGTGTGTCCATCTAGTGGTATAGTGTGTCTGTCCATCTAGTGGTATAGTGTGTCTGTCCATCTAGTGGTATAGTGTGTCTGTCCATCTAGTGGTATAGCGTGTCCATCTAGTGGTATAGTGTGTCCATCTAGTGGTATAGTGTGTCTGTCCATCTAGTGGTATAGTGTGTCTGTCCATCTAGTGGTATAGTGTGTCTGTCCATCTAGTGGTATAGTGTGTCCATCTACTGGTATAGTGTGTCTGTCCATCTACTGGTATAGTGTGTCTGTCCATCTACTGGTATAGTGTGTCTGTCCATCTAGTGGTATAGTGTGTCTGTCCATCTAGTGGTATAGTGTGTCCATCTAGTGGTATAGTGTGTCTGTCCATCTAGTGGTATAGTGTGTCTGTCCATCTACTGGTATAGTGTGTCTGTCCATCTAGTGGTATAGTGTGTCTGTCCATCTAGTGGTATAGTGTGTCTGTCCATCTAGTGGTATAGTGTGTCTGTCCATCTAGTGGTATAGTGTGTCCATCTAGTGGTATAGTGTGTCTGTCCATCTAGTGGTATAGTGTGTCTGTCCATCTACTGGTATAGTGTGTCTGTCCATCTAGTGGTATAGTGTGTCTGTCCATCTAGTGGTATAGTGTGTCTGTCCATCTAGTGGTATAGTGTGTCTGTCCATCTACTGGTATAGTGTGTCTGTCCATCTACTGGTATAGTGTGTCTGTCCATCTAGTGGTATAGTGTGTCTGTCCATCTAGTGGTATAGTGTGTCCATCTACTGGTATAGTGTGTCTGTCCATCTAGTGGTATAGTGTGTCTGTCCATCTAGTGGTATAGTGTGTCTGTCCATCTAGTGGTATAGTGTGTCTGTCCATCTAGTGGTATAGTGTGTCTGTCCATCTAGTGGTATAGTGTGTCCATCTAGTGGTATAGTGTGTCTGTCCATCTAGTGGTATAGTGTGTCTGTCCATCTACTGGTATAGTGTGTCTGTCCATCTAGTGGTATAGTGTGTCTGTCCATCTAGTGGTATAGTGTGTCTGTCCATCTAGTGGTATAGTGTGTTTGTCCATCTACTGGTATAGTGTGTCTGTCCATCTAGTGGTATAGTGTGTCCATCTACTGGTATAGTGTGTCCATCTACTGGTATAGTGTGTCTGTCCATCTAGTGGTATAGTGTGTCTGTCCATCTAGTGGTATAGTGTGTCTGTCCATCTAGTGGTATAGTGTGTCTGTCCATCTAGTGGTATAGTGTGTCTGTCCATCTAGTGGTATAGTGTGTCTGTCCATCTACTGGTATAGTGTGTCTGTCCATCTAGTGGTATAGTGTGTCCATCTAGTGGTATAGTGTGTCTGTCCATCTAGTGGTATAGTGTGTCCATCTACTGGTATAGTGTGTCTGTCCATCTACTGGTATAGTGTGTCTGTCCATCTAGTGGTATAGCGTGTCTGTCCATCTACTGGTATAGTGTGTCTGTCCATCTAGTGGTATAGTGTGTCTGTCCATCTAGTGGTATAGTGTGTCCATCTAGTGGTATAGTGTGTCTGTCCATCTAGTGGTATAGTGTGTCTGTCCATCTAGTGGTATAGTGTGTCCATCTAGTGGTATAGTGTGTCTGTCCATCTAGTGGTATAGTGTGTCTGTCCATCTAGTGGTATAGTGTGTCCATCTAGTGGTATAGTGTGTCTGTCCATCTAGTGGTATAGCGTGTCTGTCCATCTACTGGTACAGTGTGTCTGTCCATCTAGTGGTATAGTGTGTCTGTCCATCTAGTGGTATAGTGTGTCTGTCCATCTACTGGTATAGTGTGTCCATCTACTGGTACAGTGTGTCTGTCCATCTAGTGGTATAGTGTGTCTGTCCATCTACTGGTATAGTGTCTGTCCATCTAGTGGTATAGTGTGTCTGTCCATCTACTGGTATAGTGTCTGTCCATCTAGTGGTATAGTGTGTCTGTCCATCTACTGGTATATTGTGTATTCTGTCCATCTAGTGGTATAGTGTGTCTGTCCATCTAGTGGTATAGTGTGTCCATCTACTGGTATAGTGTGTCCATCTACTGGTATAGTGTGTCCATCTACTGGTACAGTCTGTCCATCTAGTGGTATAGTGTGTCTGTCCATCTAGTGGTATAGTGTGTCCATCTAGTGGTATAGTGTGTCCATCTAGTGGTATAGTGTGTCTGTCCATCTACTGGTACAGTCTGTCCATCTAGTGGTATAGTGTGTCCATCTACTGGTATAGTGTGTCCATCTACTGGTATAGTGTGTCCATCTACTGGTACAGTCTGTCCATCTAGTGGTATAGTGTGTCTGTCCATCTAGTGGTATAGTGTGTCCATCTAGTGGTATAGTGTGTCCATCTAGTGGTATAGTGTGTCTGTCCATCTACTGGTACAGTCTGTCCATCTAGTGGTATAGTGTGTCCATCTACTGGTATAGTGTGTCCATCTACTGGTGTGTCGCATCATAAGGTGGAGGTCGCATGATAAGGTGGAGGTCGCATCATAAGGTGGAGGTCGCACCATAAGGTGGAGGTCTGACCATAAGGTGGAGGTCTGACCATAAGGTTTGATCTTGGGTATATGAGATCCTGTCGTTCCTTCGTTGGGGGCAGAACTCAGGAGAGACAGCAGTTGTATATGTGATGTTTGATCTTTGACTTCTGTCTACAGCTGTAATTTGATCAAAATGGTTATTATTTATAAGTGCACGTTTTGAGTGTTCCTTATTTGTTAAGTTAAAAACGGAGCCCAGAAAAGTGGAACCAACAACCCAGGTGAGCAGTAAGTCACAGTAAAGACTCTTATCCAGAGCAACTAGGGTTATGTGCACTGCTCAATATTTTTTAACCTAATCAGTTCGGGATTCGAACCAGCGACCTTCCGGTTACTGGTCCGCTAGGCTACATACCTCCCCTAGACAGGACAACACTCCCCTCTAGTCCTGGCTACATGCCTCCCCCAGACAAGACATCACTCCCCTCTAGCCCTGAGCTATGGCTACATGCCTCCCCCAGACAAGACAACACTCCCTCTAGCCCTGGCTACATGCCTCCCCAGACAAGACAACACTCCCCTCTAGCCCTGGCTACATACCTCCCCTAGATAAGACAACACTCCCCTCTAGCCCTGAGTTATGGCTACATACCTCCCCTAGACAAGACAACACTCCCCTCTAGCCCTGGCTACATGCCTCCCCCAGACAAGACAACACTCCCCTCTAGCCCTGGCTACATACCTCCCCTAGACAAGACAACACTCCCTCTAGCCCTGAGTTATGGCTACATGCCTCCCCAGACAAGACAACACTCCCCTCTAGCCCTGGCTACATGCCTCCCCAGACAAGACAACACTCCCCTCTAGCCCTGAGTTATGGCTACATGCCTCCCCAGACAAGACAACACTCCCCTCTAGCCCTGAGTTATGGCTACATGCCTCCCCAGACAAGACAACACTCCCTCTAGCCCTGGCTACATGCCTCCCCCAGACAAGACAACACTCCCTCTAGCCCTGGCTACATGCCTCCCCCAGACAAGACAACACTCCCCTCTAGCCCTGGCTACATACCTCCCCTAGACAAGACAACACTCCCCTCTAGCCCTGGCTACATGCCTCCCCCAGACAAGACAACACTCCCCTCTAGCCCTGGCTACATACCTCCCTAGACAAGACAACACTCCCCTCTAGCCCTGGCTACATGCCTCCCCAGACAAGACAACACTCCCCTCTAGCCCTGAGTTTTGGCTACATACCTCCCCTAGACAAGACAACACTCCCCTCTAGCCCTGAGTTATGGCTACATACCTCCCCTAGACAAGACAACACTCCCCTCTAGCCCTGAGATATGGCATCTTTATTGAAGTTTAAAACACTTTAAAATAGGAAAAAGTCAAAGCAGTGTTGGGTACTACTAGGTTACAACAGACTATTCTAGAATGTCCCAAATGGCACCCTAAACTTTTAGTAGTGAACCACTTTTGACCAGTGCTCTGGTGCACTACGAAGGGAATAGGGTGCGAGTTGGGACGTACATTTTAATTTTTTATTTTACCTTTATTTAACCAGGCAAGTCAGTTAAGAACATATTCTTATTTTCAATGACGGCCTGGGAACAGTGGGTTAACTGCCTGTTCAGGGGCAGAACGACAGATTTGTACCTTGTCAGCTCGGGGGTTTGAACTCGCAACCTTCCGGTTACTAGTCCAACGCTCTAACCACAAACTAACAAAGCCATGAGGAGAAAAAAATACCGTCAATACTGTCTTGTGTATTATTGTCCTGATACTCATGTTGGGCCCAATTCAGACATGGATATGTTGTCTTAAAGTGCATGTTAAGTGTTACTTACCTCAAGTCTGAATCGGGCCTGTTACAAACATGTCATTGTTATTGGCTGAATTGGTGAAATATCCATGTAGAGACAGAGATCAATGTAATAGTTCTGTCATTATCACATTGGATTGTGTCATAGGGTGTAAGTATACTATATATAATCATTACAGCGTTTTCTGTAACTTAAAATGGTGATGCGCATCGTTCACAAAACATTAACTGGTTTCTCTACAATGGTGCTACATTTGGAAATGGGACTTCTGCATCTCCAGTGAACATGTTGGCAGCATAAATACTTCCTGAACAGTTGTCTGTTTCCTTCGTGTCTCTGCATATTCTTGTAAAGCAGTTCAACGAGGACTCATTCCCATGGTCAAAACGGACAGTGGGTAAAGTCTAAGAAATAACAGTTTGTTTGTACCAAATAGTTTAACAATGACATTAGGGCTATTCTCTGTATACTACTATACTTAGATTCATGCACATTTACCAGCATTACACAACATAAAGTCACTAACAATATTGTAACGCCAATATTAAATTACTTAACTTTATATACAATACATACAAAAAGATAACTTTTCCCGAAAGAGAAAATATGGACCCGTTTAAAGATCATAATAATATAACCATGAAATAAGCAAAGATGTGTCAAAATGAGTTGTAGAAGATAAGTGGTTTTTATAGATATATATATTTTTGTTATACAGATATAACCATGGGTCGTATTCATTAGTGCACACCGTTGAAAAACGTTTTGCAATGGAAAACGAAAAGGTAGTGCCTCCCTGTTTCAGTCCGTTGTCTTCTTTCAAAGACGTCGGTGCCTAATTAATACAATCCTGGTTTGTCTGGGAACTGTCATTGTCTCTTCTCCTTCATCTGCAGTTATATGAGTGTTAGCTGTGTTGCTGGCGATATCAATATACAATAGAACAGGGAATCCAAGCCCAGTCAGTCGCCATTCAGGTCCTGTAATGACTGTCTCTTATTACTTCTCCAGTCCACTGCCTGATAGAAAGGCAAATCTAATGCCCTTTTGATGATGCTCCAAGCTGGTCTCATCTGAGACAGTTGTTGGTTTCTCTTCCTCTAGGGGCAGCCTGGTTGGTTCCTGGTGGTTTTGTCCTCCTCTAGGGGCAGCCTGGTTGGTTCCTGGTGGTTTTGTCTTCCTCTAGGGGCAGCCTGGTTGGTTCCTGGTGGGTTTGTCTTCCTCTAGGGGCAGCCTGGTTGGTTCCTGGTGGGTTTGTCCTCCTCTAGGGGCAGCCTGGTTGGTTCCTGGTGGGTTTGTCCTCCTCTAGGGGCAGCCTGGTTGGTTCCTGGTGGTTTTGTCCTCATCTAGGAGGGGCAGCCTGGTTGGTTCCTGGTGGGTTTGTCCTCCTCTAGGGGCAGCCTGGTTGGTTCCTGGTGGGTTTATCCTCCTCTAGGGGCAGCCTGGTTGGTTCCTGGTGGGTTTGTCCTCCCCTAGGGGCAGCCTGGTTGGTTCCTGGTGGGTTTGTCCTCCTCTAGGGGCAGCCTGGTTGGTTCCTGGTGGTTTTGTCTTCCTCTAGGGGCAGCCTGGTTGGTTCCTGGTGGGTTTGTCTTCCTCTAGGGGCAGCCTGGTTGGTTCCTGGTGGGTTTGTCCTCCTCTAGGGGCAGCCTGGTTGGTTCCTGGTGGGGTTGTCCTCCTCTAGGGGCAGCCTGGTTGGTTCCTGGTGGTTTTGTCCTCATCTAGGAGGGGCAGCCTGGTTGGTTCCTGGTGGGTTTGTCCTCCTCTAGGGGCAGCCTGGTTGGTTCCTGGTGGGTTTATCCTCCTCTAGGGGCAGCCTGGTTGGTTCCTGGTGGGTTTGTCCTCCTCTAGGGGCAGCCTGGTTGGTTCCTGGTGGGTTTATCCTCCTCTAGGGGCAGCCTGTTTGTTTCCTGGTGGGTTTATCCTCCTCTAGGGGCAGCCTGGTTGGTTCCTGGTGGTTTTATTCTCCTCTAGGGGCAGCCTGGTTGGTTCCTGGTGGTTTTACCCTCATCTAGGGGCAGCCTGGTTGGTTCCTGGTGGGTTTGTCCTCATCTAGGAGGGGCAGCCTGGTTGGTTCCTGGTGGGTTTGTCCTCCTCTAGGGGCAGCCTGGTTGGTTCCTGGTGGTTTTGTCCTCCTCTAGGGGCAGCCTGGTTGGTTCCTGGTGGGTTTGTCCTCCTCTAGGGGCAGCCTGGTTGGTTCCTGGTGGGGTTGTCCTCCTCTAGGGGCAGCCTGGTTGGTTCCTGGTGGTTTTGTCCTCATCTAGGAGGGGCAGCCTGGTTGGTTCCTGGTGGGTTTGTCCTCCTCTAGGGGCAGCCTGGTTGGTTCCTGGTGGGTTTATCCTCCTCTAGGGGCAGCCTGGTTGGTTCCTGGTGGGTTTGTCCTCCTCTAGGGGCAGCCTGGTTGGTTCCTGGTGGGTTTATCCTCCTCTAGGGGCAGCCTGTTTGTTTCCTGGTGGGTTTATCCTCCTCTAGGGGCAGCCTGGTTGGTTCCTGGTGGTTTTATTCTCCTCTAGGGGCAGCCTGGTTGGTTCCTGGTGGTTTTACCCTCATCTAGGGGCAGCCTGGTTGGTTCCTGGTGGGTTTGTCCTCATCTAGGAGGGGCAGCCTGGTTGGTTCCTGGTGGGTTTGTCCTCCTCTAGGGGCAGCCTGGTTGGTTCCTGGTGGTTTTGTCCTCCTCTAGGGGCAGCCTGGTTGGTTCCTGGTGGGTTTGTCCTCATCTAGGGGCAGCCTGGTTGGTTCCTGGTGGTTTTATTCTCCTCTAGGGGCAGCCTGGTTGGTTCCTGGTGGGTTTGTCTTCCTCTAGGGGCAGCCTGGTTGGTTCCTGGTGGGTTTGTCCTCCTCTAGGGGCAGCCTGGTTGGTTCCTGGTGGGTTTGTCCTCCTCTAGGGGCAGCCTGGTTGGTTCCTGGTGGGTTTGTCCTCCTCTTGGGGCAGCCTGGTTGGTTCCTGGTGGGGTTGTCCTCCTCTAGGGGCAGCCTGGTTGGTTCCTGGTGGTTTTATCCTCATCTAGGGGCAGCCTGGTTGGTTCCTGGTGGGTTTGTCCTCATCTAGGAGGGGCAGCCTGGTTGGTTCCTGGTGGGTTTGTCCTCCTCTAGGGGCAGCCTGGTTGGTTCTCTGGTCACCCAATCCAGACATGGAATAGAATCACTGAGCCAGACATGACTATATAGAGGTCCATGATATTTTGTGTTCCTGACTCCACTGGTCTGTTTCATAGTGCGTGTGTCTGTCCTCCCTTCCTTCCCTAGGATGTGTGTGTGTCCTTCCTTCCTTTCCTAGGATGTATGTATGTGTCCTCCACCGAGCCAGAGTGTAAACAAAGAGGGTACCACACATCTCTATATCTATTATTATTATTATTATTATCTCCTGTAGTTATATGACTTCCCAGTGTCTTCCTCAGACACTTCACATAGCTGTAATATATTACACGTTCAGTATGCTTTATCCACTACCACACGGCAGTGAGTCCACACGGTAGTGAGTCCACACTGTAGTGAGTCCACACTGTAGTGAGTCCACACGGTAGTGAGTCCACACTGTAGTGAGTCCACACGGTAGTGAGTCCACACGGTAGTGAGTCCACACGGTAGTGAGTCCACACGGTAGTGAGTCCACACGGTAGTGAGTCCACACTGCAGTGAGTCCACACGGTAGTGAGTCCACACGGCAGTGAGTCCACACGGTAGTGAGTCCACACTGCAGTGAGTCCACACGGTAGTGAGTCCACACGGTAGTGAGTCCACACGGTAGTGAGTCCACACTGTAGTGAGTCCACACGGTAGTGAGTCCACACTGTAGTGAGTCCACACGTCAGTGAGTCCACACGTTAGTGAGTCCACACGGTAGTGAGTCCACACTGTAGTGAGTCCACACTGTAGTGAGTCCACACGTCAGTGAGTCCACACGGCAGTGAGTCCACACGGTAGTGAGTCCACACGGCAGTGAGTCCACACGTCAGTGAGTCCACACGGCAATGAGTCCACACGTTAGTGAGTCCACACGGTAGTGAGTCCACACGGCAATGAGTCCACACGTTAGTGAGTCCACACGGTAGTGAGTCCACACGTCAGTGAGTCCACACGGTAGTGAGTCCACACGGTAGTGAGTCCACACGTCAGTGAGTCCACACGGTAGTGAGTCCACACGGTAGTGAGTCCACACGTCAGTGAGTCCACACGGTAGTGAGTCCACAAGGCAATGAGTCCACACGTTAGTGAGTCCACATGTCAGTGAGTCCACACAGAAGTGAGTCCACACATCAGTGAGTCCACACGGTAGTGAGTCCACACGTCAGTGAGTCCACACGGTAGTGAGTCCACACGGTAGTGAGTCCACACGTCAGTGAGTCCACACGGTAGTGAGTCCACACAGCAGTGAGTCCACACAGAGCTTCTGTTGGTATATCATCTAGTATGTCCACCAACATTGATGTTGCACTGGTACTTTGTCTCTATAGTCACATTACAGTCTTTATCCGCAACCCCAGGTGGAGCAGACCGTGCCCCAATGGTAAGTCATAGGTCTAAGGTCGCGGCCCTGCGTTCGGGAGTGGTCTGTCTATAGCAGGGAGCTGGTAGGGCTGCCGGGCAAGGGTGGGCTGTGGCTCTGGTGGCTGTGGTCCTGGCTGTGTGTAGGGCTGTAGCTCTGGCTGTGTCTCAGGGGCAGCAGGTCGTAGTGGCTGGGGATGTGGCTGTTCCTGGGGAGGTCGTGGACGGGTTCTGAGGGTACGTGGGAACCACCACACCGTTGCAGCCCTGGAGAACACTCACCTTGGGTTCTAAAGGGGGATGAAGTGATGGAGGGATAGAGATAGGGGGATGTAGGGATAGAGATAGGGGGATGGGGGATATAGATAGAGATAGGGGGATGGAGGGATAGAGATAGGGGATGGAGGGATAGAGATAGGGGGATGGAGGGATGGAGATGGGGGATGGAGGGATAGAGATAGGGGGATGGAGGGATAGAGATAGGGGATGGAGGGATAGAGGGGGATGGAGGGATAGAGATAGGGGGATGGAGGGATAGAGATAGGGGGATGGAGGGATAGAGATAGGGGGATGGAGGGATAGAGATAGGGGGATGGGGATAGTGGGATGGGGGATAGAGATAGGGGGATGGAGGGATAGAGATAGGGGGATGGAGGGATAGAGATAGGGGGATGGAGGGATGGGGATGGAGGGATAGAGATAGGGATAGAGATAGGGGATGGGGGATAGAGATAGGGGGATGGAGGGATAGAGATAGGGGGATGGAGGGATAGAGATAGGGGGATGGAGGGATGGAGATGGGGGATGGAGGGATAGAGATAGGGATAGAGATAGGGGGATGGGGGATAGAGATAGGGGGTGGGGGATCGAGATAGGGGGATGTAGGGATAGAGATAGGGGGATGGAGGGATAGAGATGGAGGGATATAGATAGGGGGATGGAGGGATAGAGATGGAGGGATGGAGGGATAGAGATTGGGGGATAGAGATAGGGGGATGGAGGGATAGAGATAGGGGGATGGAGGGATATAGATAGGGGATGGAGGGATAGAGATGGAGGGATATAGATGGGGGATGGAGGGATAGAAATGGAGGGATGGAGGGATAGAGATTGGGGGATAGAGATAGGGGGATGGAGGGATAGAGATAGGGGGATGGAGGGATATAGATAGGGGGATGGAGGGATAGAGATGGAGGGATATAGATGGGGGGATGGAGGGATAGAAATGGAGGGATGGAGGGATAGAGATTGGGGGGATAGAGATAGGGGGATGGAGGGATAGAGATAGGGTGATGGAGGGATATAGATAGGGGGATGGAGGGATAGAGATGGAGGGATAGAGATAGGGGGATGGAGGATAGAGATGGAGGGATAGAGATAGGGGGATAGAGATAGGGGGATGGAGGGATAGAGATAGGGGGATGGAGGGATAGAGATGGAGGGATAGAGATAGGGGGATGGAGGGATAGAGATCAGGGGATGGAGGGATAGAGATAGGGGGGGGTGGAGGGATAGAGATGGAGATAGGGGGATGGAGGGATAGAGATAGGGGGATGGAGGGATAGAGATAGGGGGATGGAGGGATAGAGATAGGGGGATGGAGGGATAGAGATAGGGGATGTAGGGATAGAGATAGGGTGATGGAGGGATAGAGATAGGGGGATGGAGGGATAGAGATAGGGGGATGTAGGGATAGAGATAGGGGGATGGAGGGATAGAGATAGGGGGATGGAGGGATAGAGATAGGGGGGGATGGAGGGATAGAGATTGGGGGATAGAGAGAGGGGGATGGAGGGATAGAGATAGGGGGTCTGATAGAGATGGAGGGATAGAGATGGGGGATGGGGATAGAGATAGAGGGGATGGAGGGATAGAGATATGGGGGATGGAGGGATATAGATAGAGATAGGGGTATGTAGGGATAGAGATGGGGGATGGGGGATAGAGATAGGGGGATGTAGGGATAGAGATAGGGGGATGTAGGGATAGAGATAGGGGGATGGAGGGATAGAGATAGGGGGATGGAGGGATATAGATAGGGGGATGGAGGGATAGAGATAGGGGGATGGAGGGATAGAGATGGGGGTGGAGGGATAGAGATGGAGATAGGGGGTGGAGGGATAGAGATAGGGGGATGGAGGGATAGAGATAGGGGGATGGAGGGATAGAGATAGGGGGATGGAGGGATAGAGATAGGGGATGGAGGGATAGAGATAGGGGGATGGAGGGATAGAGATAGGGGGATGGAGGGATAGAGATAGGGGATGGAGGGATAGAGATCAGGGGGATGGAGGGATAGAGATAGGGGGTGAAGGGATAGAGATGGAGATAGGGGGATGGAGGGATAGAGATAGGGGATGGAGGGATAGAGATAGGGGGATGGAGGGATAGAGATAGGGGGATGGAGAGATAGAGATAGGGGGATGTAGGGATAGAGATAGGGGGATGGAGGGATAGAGATAGGGGGATGGAGGGATAGAGATAGGGGGATGTAGGGATAGAGATAGGGGATGGAGGGATAGAGATAGGGGGATGGAGGGATAGAGATAGGGGGGATGGAGGGATAGAGATTGGGGGATAGAGATAGGGGGGGATGGAGGGATAGAGATAGGGGGATGGAGGGATAGAGATGGAGGGATATAGATGGGGGGATGGAGGGATAGAAATGGAGGGATGGAGGGATAGAGATTGGGGGATAGAGATAGGGGGATGGAGGGATAGAGATAGGGTGATGGAGGGATATAGATAGGGGGATGGAGGGATAGAGATGGAGGGATAGAGATAGGGGGATGGATGATAGAGATAGAGGGATAGAGATAGGGGGATAGAGATAGGGGGATGGAGGGATAGAGATAGGGGGGATGGAGGGATATAGATAGAGATAGGGGTATGTAGGGATAGAGATGGGGGATGGGGGATAGAGATAGGGGATGTAGGGATAGAGATAGGGGGGGGGAGGGATAGAGATAGGGGGATGGAGGGATAGAGATAGGGGGATGGAGGGATAGAGATAGGGGGATGGAGGGATAGAGATAGGGGGATGGAGAGATAGGGATGGGGGGATGGAGGGATAGAGATAGGGGGATGGAGGGATAGAGATAGGGGGATGGAGGGATAGAGATAGGGGGATGGAGGGATAGAGATAGGGGGATGGAGGGATAGAGATAGGGGGATGGAGGGATAGAGATAGGGGATGGAGGGATAGAGATAGGGGGATGGAGGGATAGAGATAGGGGGATGGAGGGATAGAGATAGGGGGATGTAGGGATAGAGATAGGGGGATGGAGGGATAGAGATAGGGGGATGGAGGGATAGAGATGGGGGATGGAGGGATAGAGATAGGGGGATGGAGGGATAGAGATAGGGGGATGGAGGGATAGAAATAGAGATAGGGGGATGGAGGGATAGAGATAGGGGGATGGAGGGATATAGATAGGGGGATGGAGGGATATAGATAGGGGGATGGAGGGATAGAGATAGGGGGATGGAGGGATAGAGATATGGGGGATGGGGGATATAGATAGAGATAGGGGGATGGAGGGATAGAGATAGGGGGATGGAGGGATAGAGATAGGGGGATGGAGGGATAGAGATAGGGGGATGGAGGGATAGAGATAGGGGGATGGGGGATATAGATAGAGATAGGGGGATGGAGGGATAGAGATAGGGGGATGGAGGGATAGAGATAGGGGGATGGAGGGATATAGATGGGGGTGGAGGGATAGAGATAGGGGGATGGAGGGATAGAGATAGGGGATGGGGGATATAGATAGAGATAGGGGATGGAGGGATAGGATCAGGGGATGGAGGGATAGTGATAGAGATAGAGATAGGGGGATGGAGGGATAGAGATAGGGGGATGGAGGGATAGAGATAGGGGGATGGAGGGATAGAGATAGGGGGATGGAGGGATAGAGATAGGGGGATGGAGGGATAGAGATAGGGGGATGGAGGGATAGAGATAGGGTGATGGAGGGATAGAGATAGGGGGATGGAGGGATAGAGATAGGGGGATGGAGGGAGAAGAGAGAAAGAGAGGCTTTTACTTTTCTGACTAATCAAAGTGATCATTCAAACACTTCATACAAGTACCTTCCACAATAACCCCCTCAGACAGAGAGAGAGAGAGAGAGAGAGAACAGACAGACAACAGACAAAGACAACAGACTGAAACAACAGACTGAAACAACAGACATAGACAACAGACTGATACCCAGTCAGTTACACAGTCAGTTACATCTTCCTCATGAGCTCATCTTCTCCAGAACTAAGGGGATGTCGATGACCCTACATCCCCCGTAACTCACCCACATCATAGACGTTCTTGCTGACGGTGTGTGTGGTGGTGGTGGTGACTATAGCAGAGGAGCAGTAGGACATCTACATAACTATATATCTATAACTCACCCAGTAGGACATCTATATATCTATAACTCACCCAGTAGGACATCTACACAACTATATATCTATAACTCACCCAGTAGGACATCTACACAACTATATATCTATAACTCACCCAGTAGGACATCTACATAACTATATATCTATAACTCACCCAGTAGGACATCTACATAACTATATATCTATAAATCACCCAGTAGGACATCTACATAACTATATATCTATAACTCACCCAGTAGGACATCTACATAACTATATATCTATAACTCACCCAGTAGGACATCTACATAACTATATATCTATAACTCACCCAGTAGGACATCTACATAACTATATATCTATAACTCACCCAGTAGGACATCTACATAACTATATATCTATAACTCACCCAGTAGGACATCTACATAACTATATATCTATAACTCACCCAGTAGGACATCTACATAACTATATATCTATAACTCACCCAGTAGGACATCTATATATCTATAACTCACCCAGTAGGACATCTACATAACTATATATCTATAACTCACCCAGTAGGACATCTATATATCTATAACTCACCCAGTAGGACATCTACATAACTATAACTCACCCAGTAGGACATCTACATAACTATATATCTATAACTCACCCAGTAGGACATCTACATAACTATATATCTATAACTCACCCAGTAGGACATCTACATAACTATATATCTATAACTCACCCAGTAGGACATCTACATAACTATATATCTATAACTCACCCAGTAGGACATCTATATATCTATAACTCACCCAGTAGGACATCTATATATCTATAACTGACCCAGTAGGACATCTACATAACTATATATCTATAACTCACCCAGTAGGACATCTACATAACTATATATCTATAACTCACCCTGTAGGACATCTACATAACTATATATCTATAACTCACCCAGTAGGACATCTACATAACTATATATCTATAACTCACCCAGTAGGACATCTATATATCTATAACTCACCCAGTAGGACATCTATATATCTATAACTCACCCAGTAGGACATCTACATAACTATATATCTATAACTCACCCAGTAGGTCATCTACATAACTATATATCTATAACTCACCCAGTAGGACATCTATATATCTATAACTCACCCAGTAGGACATCTACATAACTATATATCTATAACTCACCCAGTAGGATATCTACATAACTATATATCTATAACTCACCCAGTAGGACATCTACATAACTATATATCTATAACTCACCCAGTAGGACATCTACATAACTATAACTCACCCAGTAGGACATCTACATAACTATATATCTATAACTCACCCAGTAGGACATCTATATATCTATAACTCACCCAGTAGGACATCTAGATAACTATATATATAGGGGGATGGAGGGATATATATATAATATATATATATATATATATATATATATATATATATATATATATAACTCACCCAGTAGGACATCTACATAACTATATATCTATAACTCACCCAGTAGGACATCTACATAACTATATATCTATAACTCACCCACATCATAGACGTTCTTGCTGACGGTGTGTGTGGCGGTGGTGGTGACTATAGCAGAGGAGCAGTAGGACATGTCGTGGTGGACAGGACTCTTCATCTCTACATAGCTGCTCTCTGTGTGTTTACAGACCACGGCCTGTGGGTCATTGATGGTGGCGTAGGGGTTCTCACTGTTCAGAGAGCAGGTGCTGGACAGGGAACCCTTCATGTAGTCTGACAAAGACAAATAACACACTGAGAAGCAGGAAGACGGGAACACTTTTTTTGTTTTACCAAGGTGAAGGTATCTGTTAGCGAATGATTCTGATATCAGCGATGACATTGACGGGCCTTTCAATGCATTCTACATATCAACATTGGGAGACGAATACAACATGAGATTATAATTCTACCCCAGGAGGTAAGATAAGTGAAACTCGTATCCGCTGACAACCTGTAGATAAACAATTAAAAACAGAGTACAGGGTAAATCACACAGGACACACAACATTCACACTATTAGTAGCATATCACAGTATAAAGCATTTACATCCAAAAGTAGTGAGTTTGTTTATGGGGTGTTGTGTTAGTTAGAGACTGGAGGAGAGGAGGAGGAGAGGAGGAGAGAGGACCAGAGAGGAGTGTGTTAGGTAGAGACTGGAGGAGAGGACCAGAGAGGACTGTGTTAGGTAGAGACTGGAGGAGAGGACCAGAGAGGACTGTGTTAGGTAGAGACTGGAGGAGAGGACCAGAGAGGACTGTGTTAGGTAGAGACTGGAGGAGAGGACCAGAGAGGACTGTGTTAGGTAGAGACTGGAGGAGAGGACCAGAGAAGACTGTGTTAGTTAGAGACTAGATGAGAGGACCAGAGAGGAGTGTGTGAGGCCATCAGGAGGAAGGAACACACACAGAGGAGGAGATCACAGGCGTGCCCTGTGGAGAGAGAGACACAGAGGTCAAAACACACACATCAGTTTATACACATCAGTTCATACACATCAGTTCATACACAAACCAGAGTATGTGAGCGGTGTTGAGTGGTCTGAAATCCCGCTCATTGCTTACAGAGCGGTGTTGAGTGGTCTGAAATCCCGCTCATTGCTTACAGAGCGGTGTTGAGTGGTCTGCAATCCCGCTCATTGCTTACAGAGCGGTGTTGAGTGGTCTGAAATCCCGCTCATTGCTTACAGAGCGGTGTTGAGTGGTCTGAAATCCCGCTCATTGCTTACAGAGCGGTGTTGAGTGGTCTGAAATCCCGCTCATTGCGGTGCAACGCTCCGGCGCTCCACGTTCTTTCCAACCGCTCTGCTAAAAACCTCACTCACAGGAAGAAGAAAACAACTAGCCGCCTAGCTACCCTCCATTCTTAAAATCACCATTTAACCAAAACCCATCTATTGTTGTGACTACCGGGACCTACCATTTAACCATCACCCATTTATTGTTGTGACTATCTATATCTATGGGACCTACCATTTAACCATCACCCATCTATTGTTGTGACTACCGGGACCTACCATTTAACCAACACCCATCTATTGTTGTGACTGCCTGGACCTACCATTTCACCAACACCCATCTATTGTTGTGATTACAGCTGCAAGTCTCTTAGGGTAGGTCTTTATAAGTTTGGCACATCTAGCCACTGGGATTTTTGCCCATTCTTCAAGGCAAAACTGCTCCAGCTCCTTCAAGTTGGATGGGTTCCGCTGGTGCACAGCAATCTTTAAGTCATACAACAGATTATCAATTGGATTGAGGTCTGGGCTTTGACTAGGCCATTCCAAGACATGTAAATGTTTCCCCTTAAACCACTCGAGTGTTGCTTTAGCAATATGCTTAGGGTCATTGTCCTGCTGGAAGGTGAACCTCCGTCCCAGTCTCAAATCTCTGGAAGACTGAAACAGGTTTCCCTCAAGAATGTCCCTGTATTTAGCGCCATCAGTCAGTCCTGTTTCCCAGTCCCTGCCAATGAAAAACATCCTCACAGCATGATGCTGCCACCACCATGCTTCACTGTGGGGATAGTGTTCTCGGGGTGATGAGAGGTGTTGGGTTTGCGCCAAACATAGCGTTTTCCTTGATGGCCAAAAAGCTCAATTCTAGTCTCATCTGACCAGAGTACCTTCTTCCATATGTTTTGGGAGTCTCTCACATGCCTTTTGGCGAACACCAAACGTGTTTGCTTATTTTTTTTCTTTAAGCAATGGATTTTTTTCTGGACACCCTTCTGTAAAGCCCAGCTCTGTGGGGTGTATGGCTTAAAGTGGTCCTATGGTCAGATACTTCAATCTCTTCTGTGGAGCTTTGCAGCTCCTTCAGGGTTATCGTTGGTCTCTTTGTTGCCTCTCTGATTAATGCCCTCCTTGTCTGGTCCGTGAGTTTTGGTGGGCGGCCCTCTCTTGGCAGGTTTGTTGTGGTGCCATATTCTTTCTATTTTTTTAATAATGCATTTAATGGTGCTCCATGGGATGTTCAAAGTTTCTGATATTTTCTACATCACCACACTCCCTCTCTTCTTTAGTTGTGGACACTACATCACCACACTACATCACCACACTCCCTCACTTCTTTAGTAATGGACACTACATCATCACACTCCCTCTCTTCTTTAGTTATGGACACTACATCACCACACTCATTCTCTTGCTCTTGGTTCCTCCTCATCTTTGTAAGTGATTTTGCACCTGTGTTTTATCAGTTTCTCTATGAAAATATTTAGTGAACTCCGTGACAGTAGCTAAAGCAAGGGGCTGTAGCAGCACACAAGTAGACTACAAATGCATTCTGGGCCGGGCACGTCCTGAGCTCATGAAGAGAGCGCTGCTGGAGAGGAACTGGAGCGAAACTGGAGCGGGCGAGAAGGCCGGCGTTCCAGCCTTTGGGAAACTCGCTCTGCGCTCCAGTCAAATTGGGCACCCTCCACTCCTCGCTCTGCGCTCCAGTCAAATTGGCCACCCTCCGCTCCTCGCTCCGCGCTCCAGTCAAATTGGGCACCCTCCACTCCTCGCTCTGCGCTCCAGTCAAATTGGGCACCCTCCACTCCTCGCTCTGCGCTCCAGTCAAATTGGGCACCCTCCGCTCCTCGCTCCGCGCTCCAGTCAAATTGGGCACCCTCCGCTCCTCGCTCCGCGCTCCAGTCAATTGGGCACCCTCCTCTCCGCCTCCGCGCTCCAGTCAAATTGGGCACCCTCCGCTCCCGCTCCGCGCTCCAGTCAAATTGGGCACCCTCCTCTCCTCGCTCCGCGCTCCAGTCAAATTGGGCACCCTCCACTCCTCGCTCCGCGCTCCAGTCAAATTGGGCACCCTCCGCTCCTCACTCTGTGCTCCAGTCAAATTGGGCACCCTCCACTCCTCGCTCCGCGCTCCAGTCAAATTGGGCACCCTCCTCTCCTCGCTCCGCGCTCCAGTCAAATTGGGCACCCTCCGCTCCTCACTCTGTGCTCCAGTCAAATTGGGCACCCTCCACTCCTCGCTCCAGTCAAATTGGGCACCCTCCACTCCTCGCTCCGCGCTCCAGTCAAATTGGGCACCTCCACTCCTCGCTCTGCGCTCCAGTCAAATTGGGAACCCTCCGCTCCCGCTCCGCGCTCCAGACAAATTGGGCACCCTCCGCTCTCGCTCCAGTCAAATTGGGCACCCTCCACTCCCTCGCTCCAGTCAAATTGGGCACCCTCCGCTCCTCGCTCCAGTCAAATTGGGCACCCTCCTCTCCTCGCTCCGTGCTCCAGTCAAATTGGGCACCCTCCACTCTCGCTCCAGTCAAATTGGGCACCCTCCACTCCTCGCTCCAGTCAAACTGGGCACCCTCCGCTCCCGCTCCGCGCTCCAGTCAAATTGGACACCCTCCACTCCTCGCTCCAGTCAAATTGGGCACCCTCCGCTCCTCGCTCCGCGCTCCAGTCAAATTGGGCACCCTCCGCTCCTCGCTCCGCGCTCCAGTCAAATGCTTGGGCACCCTCCGCTCCTCGCTCCGCGCTCCAGTCAAATTGGGCACCCTCCACTCCTCGCTCTGCGCTCCAGTCAAATTGGGCACCCTCCGCTCCTGCTCCACGCTCCAGTCAAATTGGACACCCTCCATTCCTCGCTCCAGTCAAATTGGGCACCCTCCACTCCTCGTTCCGCGCTCCAGTCAAATTGGGCACCCTCCACTCCTCGCTCTGCGCTCCAGTCAAATTGGGCACCCTCCGCTCCTCGCTCCAGTCAAATTGGGCACCCTCCATTCCTCGCTCTGCACTCCAGTCAAATTGGGCACCCTCCACTCCTCACTCTGTGCTCCAGTCAAATTGGGCACCCTCCACTCCTCGCTCCAGTCAAATTGGGCACCCTCCACTCCTCGCTCCGCGCTCCAGTCAAATTGGGCACCCTCCACTCCCTCGCTCTGCGCTCCAGTCAAATTGGGAACCCTCCGCTCCTCGCTCCGCGCTCCAGACAAATTGGGCACCCTCCGCTCCTCGCTCCAGTCAAATTGGGCACCCTTCACTCCTCGCTCCAGTCAAATTGGGCACCCTCCGCTCCTCGCTCCAGTCAAATTGGGCACCTCTCCCGCTCCGCGCTCCAGTCAATTGGGCACCCTCCACTCCTCGCTCCAGTCAAATTGGGCACCCTCCACTCCTCGCTCCAGTCAAATTGGGCACCCTCCGCTCCTCGCTCCGCGCTCCAGTCAAATTGGGCACCCTCCGCTCCTCGCTCCGCGCTCCAGTCAAATTGGGCACCCTCCACTCCTCGCTCTGCGCTCCAGTCAAATTGGGCACCCTCCGCTCCTCGCTCCGCGCTCCAGTCAAATTGGGCACCCTCCATTCTCGCTCCAGTCAAATTGGGCACCCTGCACTCTCGTTCCGCGCTCCAGTCAAATTGGGCACCCTCCACTCCTCGCTCTGCGCTCCAGTCAAATTGGGAACCCTCCGCTCCCGCTCCGCGCTCCAGTCAAATTGGGCACCCTCCGCTCCCTCGCTCCAGTCAAATTGGGCACCCTCCACTCCTCGCTCTGCACTCCAGTCAAATTGGGCACCCTCCACTCCTTGCTCTGCGCTCCAGTCAAATTGGGCACCCTCCACTCCTTGCTCTGCGCTCCAGTCAAATTGGGCACCCTCCACTCCTCGCTCTGCGCTCCAGTCAAATTGGGCACCTCCACTCCTCACTCTGCGCTCCAGTCAAATTGGGCACCCTCCGCTCCTCGCTCTGCGCTCCAGTCAAATTGGGCACCCTCCGCTCCTCGCTCTGCACTCCAGTCAAATTGGGCACCCTCCACTCCTCGTTCCGCGCTCCAGTCAAATTGGGCACCCTCCACTCCTCGCTCTGCGCTCCAGTCAAATTGGGAACCCTCCGCTCCTCGCTCCGCGCTCCAGTCAAATTGGGCACCCTCCGCTCCTCGCTCCAGTCAAATTGGGCACCCTCCACTCCTCGCTCTGCGCTCCAGTCAAATTGGGCACCCTCCACTCCTCGCTCCGCGCTCCAGTCAAATTGGGCACCCTCCACTCCTCGCTCCGCGCTCCAGTCAAATTGGGCACCCTCCACTCCTCGCTCCGCGCTCCAGTCAAATTGGGCACCCTCCACTCCTCGCTCCGCGCTCCAGTCAAATTAGGCACCCTCCACTCCTCGCTCTGCGCTCCAGTCAAATTGGGCACTCTCTGCTCCTCGCTCTGCGCTCCAGTCAAATTGGGCACCCTCCACTCCTCGCTCCGCGCTCCAGTCAAATTGGGCACCCTCCGCTCCTCGCTCTGCGCTCCAGTCAAATTGGGCACCCTCCGCTCCTCGCTCTGCGCTCCAGTCAAATTGGGCACCCTCCGCTCCTCGCTCTGCGCTCCAGTCAAATTGGGCACCCTCCGCTCCTCGCTCTGCGCTCCAGTCAAATTGGGCACCCTCCGCTCCTCGCTCCACTCACATACTCTGACACAAACACACACACAGCACACATGCAGCCACACACTACAGTGCAGGAAAGTCTTTGGGAAACACAGACCAACCAGTCTGTTATATGAGATGGTCTTCTTCATAGGGACATAGTGGAGTCTCATACTCTACCTCTGTGGTACTGTTCATGGTAGGAGCTGTAGCGTCTGTCTACACGGTACACACCACAGAGATGTTAAAGGGACACACCTCAGAGATGTTAAAGGGACAGATTAAGAGTCACGCACCTACAGAGATGTTAAAGGGACAGATTAAGAGTCTGTCTACACGGTACACACCTACAGAGATGTTAAAGGGACAGATTAAGAGTCTGGCACCTACAGAGATGTTAAAGGGACAGATTAAGAGTCTGTCTACACGGTACACACCTACAGAGATGTTAAAGGGACAGATTAAGAGTCTGTCTACACGGTACACACCTACAGAGATGTTAAAGGGACAGATTAAGAGTCTGTCTACACGGTACACACCTACAGAGATGTTAAAGGGACAGATTAAGAGTCTGTCTACACGGTACACATGCACCTACAGAGATGGTGTTCCTAATGTTTTGAACAGTCAGTGTATCTATACAGCAGGTGTTCCTAATGTTTTGAACAGTCAGTGTATATGCCCATCTATACAGCAGGTGTTCCTAATGTTTTGAACAGTCAGTGTATATGCCCATCTATACAGTAGGTGTTCCTAATATTTTGAACAGTCAGTGTATCTATACAGCAGGTGTTCCTAATGTTATGAACGGTCAGTGTATCTATACAGCAGGTGTTCTAATATTTTGAACAGTCAATGTATCTATACAGCAGGTGTTCCTAATGTTATGAACGGTCAGTATATCTATACAGCAGGTGTTCCTAATATTTTGAACAGTCAGTGTATCTATACAGCAGGTGTTCCTAATGTTATGAACGGTCAGTGTATCTATACAGCAGGTGTTCCTAATATTTTGAACAGTCAGTGTATCTATACAGCAGGTGTTCCTAATATTTTGAACAGTCAGTGTATCTGTACAGCAGGTGTTCCTAATGTTATGAACGGTCAGTGTATCTATACAGCAGGTGTTCCTAATATTTTGAACAGTCAGTGTATCTATACAGCAGGTGTTCCTAATATTTTGAACAGTCAGTGTATCTATACAGCAGGTGTTCCTAATGTTATGAACGGTCAGTGTATCTATACAGCAGGTGTTCCTAATATTTTGAACGGTCGGTGTATCTATACAGCAGGTGTTCCTAATATTTTGAACAGTCAGTGTATCTATACAGCAGGTGTTTCTAATGTTTTGAACGGTCAGTGTATATGGCCATCTATTCAGCAGGTGTTCCTAAAGTTTTGTTAACTTCTTGGTGACAGGGGGCAGTATTTTCACATCCGGATGAAATGCATTCTCAAATTCAACTGCCTGCTACTCATTCCCAGAAGATAAGATATTAATATTATTAGTAGATTTGGATGGAAAACACTCTGAAGTTTCATGTCTGTGAGTATAACAGAACTTATTTAGCAGGTGAACCCCCGAGGACAAACCATTCAGATTCTTTTTTTGAGGTCACTCTCTTTTCAATGAGTTTTCATTGGGAATCCAGATTTCTAAGGGACCTTCTTGCAGTTCCTATCACTTCCACTGGATGTCACCAGTCTTTAGAGATTGGTTGAGGTTTTTCCTTTGTGTAGTGAAGAAGTACAGCCATCTTGAACGAGGGTAACTTGATGTGTACTGTTAGATAGAGGCGTGTGACCAGAAAACAGCTACATTTTGTTTTCCTCCTGTATTGAACTCAGATCATCCCGTATACAATTTTATTGATTATTTCCTTTAAAAAATACCTAAAGTTGTATTACAAAAGTAGTTTGAAATGTTTTGACTAAGTTTACAGGTAACTTTTGAGATATTTTGTAGTCACGTTGCGTAAGTTGGAACCGGTGCTTTTCTGGATCAAACGAGCCAAATAAATTGACATTTTGGATATATATCGACGGAATTAATCGAACAAAAGGACCATTTGTGATGTTTATGGGACATATTGGAGTGCCAACAAAAGAAGCTAATCAAAGGTAAGGCATGAATTATATTTGTATATATCCTGCGTTTTGTGTCGCGCCTGCAGGGTTGAAATGTGCTTTTCTCTCTTTGTTTACTATGGTGCTATCCTCAGATAATGGCATCGTTTGCTTTCTCAAAAAAGCCTTTTTGAACTCTGACATGTTGGCTGGATTCACAACAAGGGTAGCTTTAATTTGATATCTTGCATGTGTTGATTTTTATAGTATATTTATATATTTATTTGAATTTGGCGCTCTGCATTTTCTCTGGCTTTTGGCCAGGTGGGACGCTTACCGTCCCACATATCCCAGAGAGGTTAAACAATCCCAAATCAACTTGTATTTACATACCCAGTTCATCGAGGTTATAGTAGGCTGTCCACTCTGGAGCACTATTCCTGTTTAACCTCTTGTCCTTCACCTGGGAACGAAACACACACAGACTGAGGGCCCCAGCAAGAGAAGCTGCTACATGTGGAACAGCTAATGAGGACCACAGGAAGAGTAGCTGCTGCACGTGGAACAGCTAATGAGGACCCCAGGAAGAGTAGCTGCTACACGAAGGGACAGCTAATGAGGACCCCAGGAAGAGTAGCAGCTACACGTGGAACAGCTGATGAGGACCCCAGGAAGAGTAGCTGCTGAACGTGGAACAGCTAATGAGGACCACAGGAAGAGTAGCTGCTACACGTGGAACAGCTGATGAGGATCCCAGGAAAAGTAGCTGCTGAACGTGGAACAGCTAATTAGGACCACAGGAAGAGTAGCTGCTACACATGGAACAGCTAATGAGGACCCCAGGAAGAGTAGCTGCTACACGTGGAACAGCTAATGAGGACCCCAGGAAGAGTAGCTGCTGAACGTGGAACAGCTAATGAGGACCACAGGAAGAGTAGCTGCTACACGTGGAACAGCTGATGAGGACCACAGGAAGAGTAGCTGCTACACGTGGAACAGCTGATGAGGACCCCAGGAAAGAGCTGCTGAACGTGGAACAGCTAATGAGGCACAGGAACAGTAGCTGCTAACGTGGAACAGCTGATGAGGACCCCAGGAAGAGTACATGTGGAACAGCTAATACATGCTACACGTGGAACAGCTAATGAGGACCACAGGAAGAGAACACGTGGAACAACTAATGAGGACCACTAGCTGCTACACGTGGAACAACTAATGAGGACCACAGGAAGAGTAGCTGCTACACGTGGAACAACTAATGAGGACCACAGGAAGAGTAGCTACACGTGGAACAGCTAATGAGGACCACAGGAAGAGTAGCTGCTACACGTGGAACAACTAATGAGGACCACAGGAAGAGTAGCTGCTACACGTGGAACAACTAATGAGGACCACAGGAAGAGTAGCTGCTACACGTGGAACAACTAATGAGGACCACAGGAAGAGTAGCTGCTACACGTGGAACAACTAATGAGGACCACAGGAAGAGTAGCTGCTACACGTGGAACAACTAATGAGGACCACAGGAAGAGTAGCTGCTACACGTGGAACAGCTAATGAGGACCACAGGAAGAGTAGCTGCTAATGAGGACCACGTAGCTGAACGTGGAACAGCTAATGAGGACCACAGGAAGAGTAGCTGAGGCTACACGTGGAACAACTAATGAGGACCACAGGAAGAGTAGCTGCTGAACGTGGAACAACACACAAAGGACTGACAAATAAAAGACACATGTTTCTTGGAGAATGCCAATGTACAGGTAACTGCCAGAATAATGGAAACACTTGAGTAAATGAGGGATACAAAGTACATTGAAAGCAGGTGCTTCCACACAGGTGTGGTTCCTGATTTAATTAAGCAATTAACATAGTAATGGTAGAATGAGCATGAAAAACGAAATAAACCATTAAAAAAAATGTTTTACCTTTATTTAACTAGGCAAGTCAGTTATGAACAAATTCTTATTTTCAACGACAGCCTAGGAACAGTGGGTTAACTGCCTGTTCAGGGGCAGAACGACAGATTTGTACCTTGTCAGCTCAGGGGTTTGAACTTGCAACCTTCCGGTTACTAGTCCAACGCTCTAACCACTAGGCTACCCTGCCGCCCTCGATGTGACCTGGCCATTTCAGTCTCCAGATCTCAACCCAACTGAACACTTCTGGGAGATTGTGGAGCGTCACCTGAGACCAGCGTTTTCCAACCACCATCAACAAAACACCACACGATTGAAATTTCTGGTGGTGTCATGTTTTGTCATAGATTGTCATGTCTTGTCCCTGTGCTTCCTCTTCTATTCGTTTCCCCTGCTGGTCTTATTAGGTTCTTTCCCTCTCTCTATCTCTCTCTCTCTCTCTCTCTCTATCGTTCCGTTCCTGCTCCCAGCTGTTCCTCATTCTCCTAACTACCTCGTTTACTCTTTCACACCTGTCCCCTATTTTGCCCTCTGATTGAGTCCCTATTTCTCCCTCTGTTTCCGCTTCTGTCCTTGTCGGATCCTTGTTTGCTGTACTGTGTTCTTGTTCCGTCCTGTCGTGTTTTTGCCTTCATCAGATGCTGCGTGTGAGCAGGTGTCTCTATCAGCTACGGCCTGCGCCTACCCGAAGCGACCTGCAGTCTGTGGCCGCTTCTCCTGTTATTCCCCTACAGACTAGAGGATTTCTGTTATTCCCCGTTTGGACATTACCTGTTAAGAATTCAGGATTAGTCGTTTTCTGTTTGGACTGGAATAAACTTTGTTTCTGTTAAGTCGCTTTTGGGTCCTCATTCACCTGCATAACAGGTGGAAGAATGATGTCACATCCCTCCAATAGAATGATGTCTCATCCCTCCAATAGAATGATGTCACATCCCTCCAATAGAATGATGTCACATCCCTCCAATAGAATGATGTCACATCCCTCCAATAGAATGATGTCACATCCCTCCAATAGAATGATGTCACATCCCTCCAATAGAACGATGTCACATCCCTCCAATAGAATGATGTCACATCCCTCCAATAGAATGGTGTCTCATCCCTCCAATAGAATGATATCACATCCCTCCAATAGATCCCTCCAATAGAATGGTGTCTCATCCCTCCAATAGAATGATATCACATCCCTCCAATAGAACGATGTCTCATCCCTCCAATAGAGAGTTCCAGACACCTGTAGAATCTATTACGAGGTGCATTGAAGCTGTTCTGTCAGCTTGTAGTGAAAACTATTTATTTTTATGTTTTTTGTTTTCTTTATTTTGGCAGTTGCCTGTATGTACTCTTAGCATAAATAAAGTGAAGGTTCATTGCCACCCACCTTGGCCCTTCTGGTCTTCTTGTCAGGCTTGGCATAGTGGCCAGCGTAGGTACATGCTCCCAGAGGGTGGTAGGAGGGGTTAGTGAAACAACGACTGACGTTGCTGATGGTAGGAGAGGAGTCTAGAGAGGAGAACAAAGCCTGTACACTGATGCCCTGCTCACCACGGAAACATCAGCTTGTAGCATAGGACTACACACACACAGTCTCAGTCACAGGGGCGAGCATCACAGTCACAGGGGCGAGCATCACAGTCACACTCACAGTCACAGGGGCGAGCATCACAGTCACAGGGGCGAGCATCACAGTCACAGGAGCGAGCATCACAGTCACAGTCACAGTCACATGGGCGAGCATCACAGTCACAGGGGCGAGCATCACAGTCACAGTCACCGTCACAGGGGCGCGCATCACAGTCACACTCACAGTCACAGGGGCGAGCATCACAGTCACAGTCACAGTCACAGGGGCGAGCATCACAGTCACAGTCACAGTCATATGGGCGAGCATCACACTCACAGTCACAGTCACATGGGCGAGCATCACAGTCTCAGGGGCGAGCATCACAGTCAGTCACAGTCACAGGGGCGAGCATCACAGTCACAGGGGCGAGCATCACACTCACAGTCACAGTCACATGGGCGAGCATCACAGTCACAGGGGCGAGCATCACAGTCAGTCACAGTCACAGGGGCGAGCATCACAGTCACAGGGGCGAGCATCACAGTCACAGGGGCGAGCATCAAGTCACAGTCAGCTCCATGGGGAGCATCACAGTCACAGGGGCTGAGCATCACAGTCAGTCACAGTCACAGGGGCGAAAGCATCACAGTCACAGGGGCGAGCATCACAAACAGTCACAGAGAGGGGAGGATCTAGTCAAAGACAGTCACATGGGCAGCATCACCCCTGAACAGGGGATCACCATCACAGTCAGTCACAGTCACAGGGGCGGCATCACAGTCACAGGGGGACCACACAGTCACAGTCACAGTCCTGTAGCATCACAGTCCATACAGTCACAGGGGAGACATCACAGTCACATGGGCGAGCACGCAAGCAAACGCAAAAACACACAGCTCCATCGGGACATTTTCAATACAGGCTGTTAAAAACAGAGGTTTCATCAGAAAGCTGAGTTTGCTGAGAAACAAACAGTCAAGAGAGAGAGTCTAACTGGAAAGAGAGTTCAGTCAGTCAAAGAGACAGTCCTTTAGTTAGATCACCCACACTTTCAGTCAGATCACCCCGAGGGCTGTGGAGAGGGACCACACTGTAAAGAGACAGTCCTGTAGAGAGGGACACACTGTAAAGAGACAGTCCTGTAGAGAGAGACCATACTGTAAAGAGACAGTCCTGTAGAGAGAGACCACACTGTAAAGAGAGAGTCCTGTAGAGAGACACCACACTGTAAAGAGACAGTCCTGTAGAGAGGGACACACTGTAAAGAGACAGTCCTGTAGAGAGAGACCACACTGTAAAGAGACAGTCCTGTAGAGAGAGACACACTGTAAAGAGACAGTCCTGTAGAGAGAGACCACACTGTAAAGAGACAGTCCTGTAGAGAGAGACACACTGTAAAGAGACAGTCCTGTAGAGAGAGACCACACTGTAAAGAGACAGTCCTGTAGAGAGAGACCACACTGTAAAGAGACAGTCCTGTAGAGAGAGACCACACTGTATAGAGACAGTCCTGTAGAGAGAGTCTACACTGTAAAGAGACAGTCCTGTAGAGAGGGACACACTGTAAAGAGACAGTCCTGTGGAGAGAGACCACACTGACTTAGTTAACATGACTAAGTGGTAGAGTCTGGAGCGTCTCACTAAGTGGTAGAGTCTGGAACGTCTCACTAAGTGGTAGAGTCTGGAGCGTCTCACCAGAGAGGGAGTAACCCTGACTGACTTAGTTAACATGACTAAGTGGTAGAGTCTGGAGCATCTCACCAGAGAGGGAGTAACCCTGACTGACTCAGTTAACATGACTAAGTGGTAGAGTCTGGAGCGTCTCACCAGAGGGGGAGTAACCCTGACTGACTTAGTTAACATGACTAAGTGGTAGAGTCTGGAGCGTCTCACTAAGTGGTAGAGTCTGGAGCGTCTCACCAGAGAGGGAGTAACCCTGACTGACTTAGTTAACATGACTAAGTGGTAGAGTCTGGAGCGTCTCACCAGAGGGATGTAAGCCTGACTGACTTAGTTAACACGGTAGAGTCATGACTAAGTGGTAGAGTCTGGAGCGTCTCACAGACTGGTGGTAGGGGGCTGATCTGACTTAAGATTCAGCTCCTCCATCATGACTAAGTGGTAGAGTCTGGAGCGTCTCACCAGAGAGGGCATAACCCTGACTGACTTAGCTAACACGACTAAGTGGTAGAGTCTGGAGCGTCTCACCAGAGAGGGAGTAACCCTGACTGACTTAGTTAACACGACTAAGTGGTAGAGTCTAGAGCGTCTCAACAGAGAGGGGCGAGCTTGCCCAATATAATGGAACAAATGACTGAGTTAACATGACTAAGTGGTAGAGTCTGGAGCGTCTCACCAGAGAGGAGTAACCCTGACTGACTTAGTTAACATGACTAAGTGGTAGAGTCACGTCTCACACTGGTAGACACGCTCACTGGTAGAGTCTGGAGCGTCTCACCAGAGAGGGAGTAACCCTGACTGACTTAGTTAACATGACTAAGTGGTAGAGTCTAGAGCGTCTCACTAAGTGGTAGAGTCTGGAACGTCTCACTAAGTGGTAGAGTCTGGAGCGTCTCACCAGAGAGGGAGTAAC
>NW_025746255.1:85000-105000 GCF_021184085.1 Oncorhynchus gorbuscha
CTTCCTCTGAAGGGCTCTTCACTAGTTCTATTTCAATGGGTTTAGCTGCTATCTTCCTCTGAAAGGCTTCTTAACTAGTTCTATTTCAAAGGGCTGAAGGGCTCTTCACTAGTTCTATTTCAATGGGTTTAGCTGCTATCTTCCTCTGAAGGGCTCTTCACTAGTTCTATTTCAATGGGTTTAGCTGCTATCTTCCTCTGAAGAGCTCTTTCAATTTCAAACATGATGTTGTATCTGCATGTGAGCATTAGATTTAAATCCACAATTAAGGGCTTTCATACTTTCATTTCAATGGGAAAGATTAGAACCTCTGAAAAGGTCTTGTAGTTCTATTTCAACGTAGGGTTTAGCCAAACATTTTCAGAGAGCAACTGCCCAGTGACCGAACTAGCCATTTAATTAAGGTCTTCTTGACAAACGATGGGTTTACTGCATCTTTATAAAATTCTTCACTAGTTATTTTAAATGGGTTTAGCTCCTTATATTTATGGGACTAGTTCTATTGGGAATGGGTTTAGATGACATAAGGGCTCCTCTAGTTAATTTAATGGGAAGGGCTGGGAAGGGCTCTTCAGTGAGTTCTATATTGCCCAATGGGTTTGCTACTATCTTTCTGAAGATTCATTTCAAGCCCTCAAACATGATGTTTATTATTAGCATTAGAAAATCCACAATTATTTTCAAACTTTCATAATGTATTTCAAAAAAGATTGAGACTTAAAGGTGGTGAGGAGGAGAGTCCACCGTGGTGAGGAGCCAAACATTTTCAGAGAGTGACTGCCCAGTGAGGAACTAGCCGTGGTGAGGAGGAGGAGGTCTTCTTGTGGTGAGCACCATTTATAAAATTCCTATTTTAAATAGTAGTCCTTATATTTATGAGGCACCCTGGTGAGGAGTGAGGACATAACCCCTCTAGTAATTTAGGAGGAGGGTCTGGGAAGGGTGAGGAGGAGGATCTGCCCATTGCCTCTTTCTAATTCATTTCTACTTTTATTATTAGGAGGATGTATTTAAAATCTTTATAGAGTGGATGAGGAGGAGGAGTCTACCGTGGTGAGGAGGAGGAGGAGTCTACTGTGGTGAGGAGGAGGAGGCTACCCTGGTGAGGAGGAGTCTACCCTGGTGAGGAGGAGGAGGCTACCCTGGTGAGGAGGAGTCTACCCTGGTGAGGAAGAGGAGGTACTGTGGTGAGGAGGAGGAGTCTACCCTGGTGAGGAGGAGGAGTCTACCCTAGTGAGGGAGGAGGAGTGTACCCTGGTGAGGAGGAGGAGGCTACCCTGGTGAGGAGGAGGAGTCTACCCTGGTGAGGAGGAGGAGGCTACTGGTGAGGAGGAGGAGGCTACCCTGGTGAGGAGGAGTCTACCCTGGTGAGGAAGGAGGAGTCTACTGTGGTGAGGAAGGAGGAGTGTACTGTGGTGAGGAGGAGGAGTCTACCGTGGTGAGGAGGAGGAGTCTACCGTAGTGAGGAGGAGGAGTCTACCGTAGTGAGGAGGAGGAGTCTACTGTGGTGAGGAGGAGGAGTCTACCGTGGTGAGGAGGAGGAGTCTACCGTGGTGAGGAGGAGGAGTCTACCGTGGTGAGGAGGAGGAGTCTACCCTGGAGGAGGAGGAGTCTACCGTAGTGAGGAGGAGGAGTGTACTGTGGTGAGGAGGAGGAGTCTACCCTAGTGAGGAGGAGGAGTCTACCGTAGTGAGGAGGAGGATGTGGTGAGGAGGAGGAGTCTACTGTGGTGAGGAGGAGGAGTCTAATGTAGTGAGGAGGAGGAGTCTAATGTAGTGAGGAGGAGGAGTCTACCGTGGTGAGGAGGAGGAGTCTAATGTGGTGAGGAGGAGGAGTCTACCGTGGTGAGGAGGAGGAGTCTACCGTAGTGAGGAGGAGGAGTCTACCGTAGTGAGGAGGAGGAGTCTACTCTAGTGAGGAGGAGGAGTCTAATGGTGAGGGGAGGAGGAGTCTACCGTAGTGAGGAGGTGGAGTCTAATGTGGTGAGGAGGAGGAGTCTACTGTAGTGAGGAGGAGGAGTCTACTGTAGTGAGGAGGAGGAGTCTAATGTAGTGAGGAGGAGGAGTCTAATGTAGTGAGGAGGAGGAGTCTACCGTGGTGAGGAGGAGGAGTCTAATGTAGTGAGGAGGAGGAGTCTACCGTAGTGAGGAGGAGGAGTCTAATGTGGTGAGGAGGAGGAGTCTACCCTGGTGAGGAGGAGGAGTCTACCGTAGTGAGGAGGAGGAGTCTACCGTGGTGAGGAGGAGGAGTCTAATGTGGTGAGGAGGAGGAGTCTACTGTAGTGAGGATGAGGAGTCTACCGTAGTGAGGAGGAGGAGTCTACCCTGGTGAGGAGGAGGAGTCTAATGTGGTGAGGAGGAGGAGGAGTCTACCCTGTATGGAAGAGACTTCCCCATTCAGTTTCTGTATTCAGGTTCAATCAAACATCGTTTTAATCTTAGTTTTACTATTGACAGTTACAGCTGATTTTGGGATTGTATGGATTCGCTCCCTTAAATATAAGTCATCTGATTTATTCGTTTAATAAGTCTCTTAATTGTTTAATCCAACTTTTCAGCTCCTGATATCAGGGAATGAAAACTACAATCTGTCTCCTGAATTAGCCTAGTGGACCCGAGCTCGTTTACCCCGGTTTTCCCTAGCTAAACTAGTTGGCTAGCTGAACTGTGCTAGTTTTTGTCCTCATTGCCAAACGTCCTAAATAATGCACCCTCAACTTCAAAAGTAAAAAACTACAATCGTATAACTAAGAAATTTGACGGGAAAAAAACAGTGTATTGTTTAATTGTTTTGTTGAATAGTCAGGAGAGGTTCGAGGTATCTGTCATAAGACGACTAGGCATAGGGTCAGCTGGACGTTTCTGACTGGTTCTGCTTGTAACTGTGGCAACGGGCAGCCACTTGGTTTGATGGGAAATGTAGTGATTTTTCCAACACAGCCAGGTATGTACACAGTCTTGTACCCTTAACCTTCTTTAAACTGACTATCGTATTTGTTGATTAGACCAGAGTTTATTAATATAATGACACATCCAGGAGTCACAAGTTATCTGACATGAGAAAACTTGAGAAAATAGCAACTCTACAGATCACAATGACTACAGATCACAATGACTACAGATCACAATAACTACAGATCGCAATGACTGCAGATGACAATGACTACAGATCATAATGGCTACAGATCACAATGACTACAGATCACAATGACTACAGATCATAATGACTACAGATCACAATGACTACAGATCACAATGACTACAGATCACAATGACTACAGATCACAATGACTACAGATCACAATGGCTACAGATCACAATGGCTACAAATAGTAATTTTTTATTTATTTAATTTAATCTTTATTTAACCAGGAAGGGCTCATTGAGATTTAAAATATATTTTTCCAGAGCGTCCCGGCCAAGATGGGCAGCACCAAGTCATGACAAACATGACAGACAAACAACATAAAAGTGTAACGGCGTTCGTCTGTAGGAAGAGAGTCGGACCAAAATGTGGCGTGGTGGTTACTCGTGTTCTTTAATGAAACTGAACGATACATGAAATAACTAAAACGACAAACGAAACGCGAAAACCTATACAGCCTATCTTGTGACTACAAACACAGAGACAGGAACAATCACCCACGAAACACACAGTGAAACCTAGGCTACCTAAATATGGTTCCCAATCAGAGACAACGAGAATCATCTGACTCTGATTGAGAACCGCCTCAGGCAGCCAAGCCTATGCTAGACACCCCTACTCAGCCGCAATCCCAATGCCTACTAAAACCCCAATACGAAACACAACAAAATAAACCCATGTCACACCCTGGCCTGACCAAATATATAATGAAAACACAAAATACTAAGACCAAGGCATGACAGAAAGACTACAAGTAATCTAGTAAAAACCATAGAATTCACAAGAGTATAAAACAAAATCAAAAACAGCTAATTAAAAACATTGACAGGTCAGTGAATCAGCCTCAAAATCCTTCATCAGTGATTTAAAAACACCATTCGGGACAAGTTCTTCCAGTTTAAAAGTATTTTTAAGGTGTTCCAAGACGATGGCGCAGAGGACATAAAAGCCCTTTTACCAAATTCAGTTGGGACATTTGGAACAGTAAAGCAGGATAAAGTCCAGTGAACGAAGAGAGTACCCACCACATTTCTGAACAATAAAAATGCCCAAATAAAAAGGTAGTAAACCCAAAATGGCTTTGTAAATAAAAGTATACCAGTGCCTGAGCCTACGAGTGACTAGAGAAGGCCAGCCAACCCTGGTATACAAAGTGCAGTGGTGCGTAAAGGCTTTGTAAATAAAAGTATTCCAGTGACTGAGCCTACGAGCGACTAGAGAAAGCCAGCCAACCCTGGTATACAAAGTGTAGTGGTGCGTAAGGGTTTTGCAGTTTAAAATACATCTCAAAGTGCCATGGTAAAGGGTGTCAATTGATCTCAAACACTGAGCGGAAGCATTCATATATAAAATATCCCCATAGTCTAGTAAAGGCATAAATGTAGCTGATACTAGCCTCCTTATTCCTAAAATATAATGCCAATTTCAGCTTCAGTTTTTTTGTAAGTTGTTGAATATGCAATTTAAAAGAGACGCCGTCATCAATTAAAATTCCAAGATATTTATATGAGGTTACAACCTCAATCTCCTTGCCCTGACAGGTAGTAATAGGTGAAAGGTTCAGAGGTCTATTTAGTTTTGTCAGTATTGAGGATAAGCTTCAGTTGACACAAGGTATGTTGACCAGTATAAAAAACAGTTTGTAAGTTCTGGAAAGCGTTTGTCAGAGACTAGGCACAACGGTAAATAACAGCATCATCAGCATAAAAATTAAGTTGCGCATTTTGGACATTTTTGTCTAAGTCATTTATATAAATAGTGAATAAGAGAGGACCAAGAACAGAGCCTTGGGGCACACCTTTAAAGACAGACAATTTAACAGACATAAGCCCATCAAATTGAATCCACTGAGTTCTATCAGACAGATAGTTAGCAAACCATGCTCTGAAAGACCTACACTCGACAATCTCTGCCTTAGTATAGCGTGATCAACTGTATCAAAAGCCTTAGAGAGATCAATAAAAAGTGAGACACGGTGCTGTTTTTTTGTCAAGGGCTTCAGTGATATCATTTAAAACCTTCATTGTTTCTATGCTTCTTCCTGAAGCCCGATTGGTACATTGATAAAATAGAGTTAGTAACTATTTTAGTTGTTCACACACAAGGGTTTCAAGTATTTTCACCAGGGGTGACAGCTTTGAGATTGGCCTAAAATTATTTAAAAGAGTTCGATCTCCTTTTTTAAAAAAGTGGTAGGATAAATGCTGATTTCCAGATTTTCTGAATTTCATGACATTCCAGGATTAGATTGAACAGAGATGTAAGTGGTTCAGCTATGACATCAGCTGCCAGATTTAAAAAGCAGGGATCGAGAAGATCAGGATCTGCAGGCTTTCTCTGATCTAAGGATTTCAGGGCTTTATGTACCACCTGCACTGAGAATGATCAGGACCTGCAGGCTTTCTCTGATCTAAGGATTTCAGGGCTTTATGTACCACCTGCACTGAGAATGGCAGAAAGCTCAAAGTTTGACCATCTCTCACTGGTTCATCCACACAGGGTTGGACAGAGACAGAGGACACTGGTTCATCCACACAGGGTTGGACAGAGACAGAGGACACTGGTTCATCCACACAGGGTTGTACAGAGACAGAGGACACTGGTTCATCCACACAGGGTTGGACAGAGACAGAGGACACTGGTTCATCCACACAGGGTTGTACAGAGACAGAGGACACTGGTTCATCCACACAGGGTTGTACAGAGACAGAGGACACTGGTTCATCCACACAGGGTTGGACAGAGACAGAGGACACTGGTTCATCCACCACAGGGTTGGACAGAGACAGAGGACACTAGTTCATCCACACAGGGTTGGACAGAGACAGAGGACACTGGTTCATCCACACAGGGTTGGACAGAGACAGAGGACACTGGTTCATCCACACAGGGTTGGACAGAGACAGAGGACACTGGTTCATCCACACAGGGTTGGACAGAGACAGAGGACACTGGTTCATCCACACAGGGTTGGACAGAGACAGAGGACACTGGTTCATCCACACAGGGTTGGACAGAGACAGAGGACACTGGTTCATCCACACAGGGTTGTATAGAGACAGAGGACACTGGTTCATCCACACAGGGTTGTATAGAGACAGAGGACACTGGTTCATCCACACAGGGTTGGACAGAGACAGAGGACACTGAATCATCCACACAGGGTTGGACAGAGACAGAGTACGCTGGTTCATCCACGCAGGGTTGGACAGAGACAGAGGACACTGAATCAAACAGCCTACCAGATGATAACAAAGTGCTCATTGAAACAATTCAACATTTCAGTTTTGTCATATACAGCAACAGAGTCCTTCAAAACACATGACGGTAATTCATTAACATTACTGTTACCAGACATAGACTTAATAGCCTTCCAGAACTTTCTAGGGTCATTCAGGGTCATCAGTGGTAACAGACATAAAATATTCAGACTTGGTCTTCCTGAGAAGAAAAGAACACTTGTTTTGAAACTGCCTAAAAATAAGCCAATCAGCATCAGAACATGATTTCCTTGTTTTAGGCCAGATTACGATGGTGAATAATACAAGACAGCTCAGAATAAAACCAGGGATTATCCCGCCCTTTAACCCTGAACCTGCGGAATGGGGCGTGTTTGTTTACTATTTGGGGGAAAAACCATCATGAAAGAATTTCCAGGCAGTTTCCACATCAGGGATAGAATCAATCAAGCTCCAGTCAAAATAAAACAAATCATGAAAGAAAGTCTGCTCATTAAAACACTTCAATTTTCCCTTACGAATAAAACCTGGGTTTGTCTTAGTAATGACAATAACTACAGATCGCAATGACTACAGATCGCGATGACTACAGATCACGATGACTACAGATCGCAATGACTACAGATCACAATGACTACATATATTAATGACTACAGATCACAATAACTACAGATCACAATGACTACAGATCACAATGACTACAGATCACAATAACTACAGATCACAATGACTACAGATCGTGATGACTACAGATCACAATGACTACAGATCACAATCACTACAGATCACAATGACTACAGACCACAATGACTACATATATTAATGACTACAGATCACAATAACTACAGATCACAATGACTACAGATCACAATGACTACCGATCACAATAACTACAGATCACAATGACTACAGATCACGATGACTACAGATCGCGATGACTACAGATCACAATGACTGCAGATCACAATGACTACAGATATTAATGACTGCAGATCACAATGACTACAGATCGCAATGACTACAGATCACAATCACTACAGATCACAATAACTACAGATCACAATGACTACAGATCACAATGACTACAGATCACAATGACTACAGATCACAATGACTACAGATCACAATGACAACAGATCACAATCACTACAGATAATAATGACTACAGATCACAATGACTACAGATCACAATCGCTACAGATCACAATGGCTACAGATCGCAATGACTACAGATCACAATGACTACAGATCACAATGACTACAGATCGTGATGACTACATATCGTGATGACTACAGATCACAATGACTACTGACTACAGATCACAATGGCTACAGATCGTAATGACTACAGATCACAATGACTACATATATTAACGACTACAGATCACAATAACTACAGATCGTAATGACTACAGATCACAATGACTACAGATCACAATGACTACAGATCACAATGACTACAGATCGTAATAACTACAGATAGTAATGACTACAGATCACAATGACTACAGATAGTAATGACTACAGATCACCATGACTACAGATAGTAATGACTACAGATAGTAATGACTACAGATAGTAATGACTACAGATCACAATGACTACAGATCACAATGACTACAGATAGTAATGACTACAGATAGTAATGACTACAGATCACAATAACTGCAGATAGTAATGACTACAGATAGTAATGACTACAGATAGTAATGACTACAGATCACAATGACTACAGATAGTAATGACTACAGATCACAATGACTACAGATAGTAATGACTACAGATCACAATGACTACAGATAGTAATGACTACAGATAGTAATGACTACAGATAGTAATGACTACAGATAGTAATGACTACAGATAGTAATGACTACAGATCACAATGACTACAGATAGTAATGACTACAGATCACAATGACTACAGATAGTAATGACTACAGATAGTAATGACTACAGATCACAATGACTACAGATAATAATGACTACAGATAGTAATGACTACAGATCACAATGACTACAGATAGTAATGACTACAGATCACAATAACTACAGATAGTAATGACTACAGATAGTAATGACTACAGATAGTAATGACTACAGATAGTAATAACTACAGATAGTAATGACTACAGATAGTAATGACTACAGATCACAATGACTACAGATAGTAATGACTACAGATAGTAATGACTACAGATCACAATGACTACAGATAGTAATGACTACAGATAGTAATGACTACAGATCACAATGACTACAGATAGTAATGACTACAGATCACAATAACTACAGATAGTAATGACTACAGATAGTAATGACTACAGATAGTAATGACTACAGATCACAATAACTACAGATAGTAATGACTACAGATCACAATGACTACTGACTACAGATAGCAATGACTACAGATAGTAATGACTACAGATAGTAATGACTACAGATCACAATGACTACAGATAGTAATGACTACAGATCACAATGACTACAGATCACAATGACTACAGATAGTAATGACTACAGATAGTAATGACTACAGATAGTAATGACTACAGATCACAATGACTACAGATAGTAATGACTACAGATCACAATGACTACAGATAGTAATGACTACAGATAGTAATGACTACAGATCACAATGACTACAGATAGTAATGACTACAGATAGTAATGACTACAGATCACAATAACTACAGATAGTAATGACTACAGATAGTAATGACTACAGATAGTAATAACTACAGATAGTAATGACTACAGATAGTAATGACTACAGATCACAATGACTACAGATAGTAATGACTACAGATCACAATAACTACAGATAGTAATGACTACAGATAGTAATGACTACAGATAGTAATGACTACAGATCACAATAACTACAGATAGTAATGACTACAGATCACAATGACTACTGACTACAGATAGTAATGACTACAGATAGTAATGACTACAGATAGTAATGACTACAGATCACAATGGCTACAGATCACAATGACTACAGATCACAATAACTACAGATCGTAATAACTACAGATAGTAATAACTACAGATAGCAATGACTACAGATCACAATGACTACAGATCACAATGACTACAGATCACAATAACTACAGATAGTAATGACTACAGATCACAATGACTACAGATAGTAATGACTACAGATCACAATGACTACAGATAGCAATGACTACAGATAGTAATGACTACAGATAGCAATGACTACAGATAGTAATAACTACAGATAGTAATAACTACAGATAGTAATGACTACAGATAGTAATGACTACAGATAGTAATGACTACAGATCGTAATGACTACAGATAGTAATGACTACAGATAGTAATGACTACAGATAGTAATGACTACAGATAGTAATGACTACAGATCACAATGACTACAGATAGTAATGACTACAGATCACAATGACTACAGATAGTAATGACTACAGATCACAATGACTACAGATAGTAATGACTACAGATCACGATGACTACAGATAGTAATGACTACAGATAGTAATAACTACAGATAGCAATGACTACAGATCACAATGACTACAGATCACAATAACTACAGATAGTAATGACTACAGATCACAATGACTACAGATCACAATGACTACAGATCACAATGACTACAGATAGTAATGACTACAGATCACAATGACTACAGATAGCAATGACTACAGATCACAATGACTACAGATAGTAATAACTACAGATAGTAATGACTACAGATAGTAATGACTACAGATAGTAATAACTACAGATAGTAATGACTACAGATCACAATGACTACTGACTACAGATAGTAATGACTACAGATAGTAATGACTACAGATCACAATGACTACAGATAGTAATGACTACAGATCACAATAACTACAGATCACAATGACTACAGATCACAATGACTACAGATAGTAATGACTACAGATAGTAATGACTACAGATAGTAATGACTACAGATCACAATAACTACAGATAGTAATGACTACAGATAGTAATAACTACAGATAGTAATGACTACAGATAGTAATGACTACAGATAGTAATGACTACAGATCGTAATGACTACAGATCGTAATGACTACAGATCACAATGACTACAGATCACAATGACTACAGATAGTAATGACTACAGATCACAATAACTACAGATCACAATGACTACAGATCACAATGACTACAGATCACAATGAGTAAATTACTTCTGGACACAAAGGGTCCTCAGAGCTCCTCCTCCTCACCACTCTATATTGCACTGTGGACCAGGCAGGGGAGAGGAACGGTTATAACAGATCTATGTTATGACATATCTACGTCTCAACAGCTCTATGTCATAATAACAGATCTATGTCAGAACAGATTTATGTCCTATTAACAGATCTATGTCATATTAACAGATCTATGTCCTATTACCAGATATAGGTCATATTAACAGATCTATGTCCTAACAGATTTATGTCATATTAACAGATCTATGTCATATTACCAGATCTATGTCCTAACAGATTTATGTCCTATTAACAGATCTATGTCATATTAACAGATCTATGTCCTATTACCAGATATAGGTCATTTTAACAGATCTATGTCCTATTACCAGATATAGGTCATTTTAACAGATTTATGTCATATTACCAGATCTATGTCATTTTAACAGATCTATGTCATTTTAACAGATCCATGTCCTATTACCAAATCTATTTATTTGTTTTATTTGACCTTTATTTAACTAGGCAAGTCAGTTAAGAACAAATTCTTATTTTCAATGACGGCCTAGGAACAGTGGGTTAACTGCCTGTTCAGGGGCAGAACGACAGATTTTTACCTTGTCAGCTCGGGGGTTTGAACTTGCAACCTTCCGGTTTCTAGTCCAACGCTCTAACCACTAGACTACCCTGCCGCCCCGTCTATGTCATTTTAACAGATTTATGTCATATTACCAGATCTATGTCATTTTAACAGATCTATGTCCTATTACTGTCATGTTTGTCATTTATTATCATGTCTTGTCCCTGTGCTCCCCATTCTATTCGTTTCCCTCTGCTGGTCTTATTAGGTTCTTTCCCTCTTTCTATCCCTCTCTCTCCCCCTCCCTCTCTCACTCTCTCGCTCTCTCTTCTCTCTATCGTTCCGTTCCTGCTCCCAGCTGTTCCTATTCCCCTAATCATCATTTAGTCTTCCCACACCTGTTCCCGATCCTTTCCCCTGATTGGAGTCCCTATTTATTCCTTTGTGTTCCGTTCCTGTCCTGTCGGTTCCTTGTTTAGAATTCACCGTGCTGTGATTGTGTATCGCCCTGTCCTGTCGTGTTTTTTGCCTTCATCAGATGCTGCGTGTGAGCAGGTGTCTCTGTCAACTACGGCCTGCGCCTACCCGGCGACCTGCAGTCTGTGGCCGCTTCTCCTGTTATTCCCTCTACAGACTAGAGGATTTCTGTTATTCCCTGTTTGGACTTGAATAAACTCTGTTTCTGTTAAGTCGCTTTTGGGTCCTCTTTCACCTGCATGACAGAAGGAACCGACCAAGGAATGGACCCAGCGACTTCAGACGCTCGTTACACTGCCGCCGAGATCCAAGGAGCCATGCTCGGCAGACACGAGCAGGAATTGTCTGCTGCTCGCCATGCCGTGGAGAACCTGGCCGCTCAGGTTTCCGACCTCTCTGGACAGTTCCAGAGTCTACGTCTCGTGCCACCTGTTACTTCCTGGCCTGCCGAGCCTCCAGAACCTAGGGTTAATAACCCACCTTGCTACTCCGGGCAGCCCACTGAGTGCCGCTCCTTTCTCACGCAGTGTGAGATTGTGTTCTCTCTCCAACCCAACACATACTCTAGAGAGAGAGCTCGGGTTGCTTACGTCATTTCACTCCTTACTGGCCGGGCTCGAGAATGGGGCACAGCTATCTGGGAGGCAAGGGCTGATTGCTCTAACAAGTTCCAGAACTTTAAAGAGGAGATGATTCGGGTTTTTGACCGTTCAGTTTTTGGTGGGGAGGCTTCTAGGGCCCTGGCTTCCTTATGCCAAGGTGAACGGTCCATAACGGATTATTCTATTGAGTTTCGCACTCTTGCTGCCTCTAGTGAGTGGAACGAGCCGGCGCTGCTCGCTCGTTTTCTGGAGGGACTCCACGCAGTGGTTAAGGATGAGATTCTCTCCCGGGAGGTTCCTTCAGATGTGGACTCTTTGATTGCTCTCGCCATCCGCATAGAACGACGGGTAGATCTTCGTCACCGGGCTCGTGGAAGAGAGCTCGCATCAACGGTGTTTCCCTGCTCCGCATCGCAACCATCTCCCTCCTCTGGCTTTGAGACTGAGCCCATGCAGCTGGGAGGGATTCGCATCTCGACTAAGGAGAGGGAACGGAGGATCACCAACCGCCTGTGCCTCTATTGCGGAGTTGCTGGACATTTTGTTAATTCATGTCCAGTAAAAGCCAGAGCTCATCTGTAAGCGGAGGGCTACAGGTGAGCGCAACTACTCAAGTCTCTCCATCAAAATCCTGTACTACTTTGTCGGTCCATCTACGCTGGACCGGTTCGGGTGCTACATGTAGTGCCTTGATAGACTCTGGGGCTGAGGGTTGTTTCATGGACGAAGCATGGGTTCGGAAACATGACATTCCTTTCAGAGAGTTAGAGAAGCCTACGCCCATGTTCGCCTTAGATGGTAGTCATCTTCCCAGTATCAGATTTGAGACACTACCTTTAACCCTCACAGTATCTGGTAACCACAGTGAGACTATTTCTTTTTTGATTTTCCGTTCACCGTTTACACCTGTTGTTTTGGGTCATCCCTGGCTAGTATGTCATAATCCTTCTATTAATTGGTCTAGTAATTCTATCCTATCCTGGAACGTTTCTTGTCATGTGAAGTGTTTAATGTCTGCCATCCCTCCCGTTTCTTCTGTCCCTACTTCTCAGGAGGAACCTGGCGATTTGACAGGAGTGCCGGAGGAATATCATGATCTGCGCACGGTCTTCAGTCGGTCCCGAGCCAACTCCCTTCCTCCTCACCGGTCGTATGATTGTAGTATTGATCTCCTTCCGGGGACCACTCCTCCTCGAGGTAGACTATACTCTCTGTCGGCTCCCGAACGTAAGGCTCTCGAGGATTATTTGTCTGTGTCTCTTGACGCCGGTACCATAGTGCCTTCTTCCTCTCCGGCCGGGGCGGGGTTCTTTTTTGTTAAGAAGAAGGACGGTACTCTGCGCCCCTGCGTGGATTATCGAGGGCTGAATGACATAACGGTTAAGAATCGTTATCCGCTTCCCCTTATGTCATCAGCCTTCGAGATTCTGCAGGGAGCCAGGTGCTTTACTAAGTTGGACCTTCGTAACGCTTACCATCTCGTGCGCATCAGAGAGGGGGACGAGTGGAAAACGGCGTTTAACACTCCGTTAGGGCATTTTGAGTACCGGGTTCTGCCGTTCGGTCTCGCCAATGCGCCAGCTGTTTTTCAGGCATTAGTTAATGATGTTCTGAGAGACATGCTGAACATCTTTGTTTTTGTCTATCTTGACGATATCCTGATTTTTTCTCCGTCACTCGAGATTCATGTTCAGCACGTTCGACGTGTTCTACAGCGCCTTTTAGAGAATTGTCTCTACGTAAAGGCTGAGAAGTGCTCTTTTCATGTCTCCTCCGTTACTTTTCTCGGTTCCGTTATTTCCGCTGAAGGCATTCAGATGGATTCCGCTAAGGTCCAAGCTGTCAGTGATTGGCCCGTTCCAAGGTCACGTGTCGAGTTGCAGCGCTTTTTAGGTTTCGCTAATTTCTATCGGCGTTTCATTCGTAATTTCGGTCAAGTTGCTGCCCCTCTCACAGCTCTTACTTCTGTCAAGACGTGTTTTAAGTGGTCCGGTTCCGCCTAGGGAGCTTTTGATCTTCTAAAAGAACGTTTACGTCCGCTCCTATCCTCGTTACTCCTGACGTCACTAGACAATTCATTGTCGAGGTTGACGCTTCAGAGGTAGGCGTGGGAGCCATTCTATCCCAGCGCTTCCAGTCTGACGATAAGGTTCATCCTTGCGCTTATTTTTCTCATCGCCTGTCGCCATCTGAGCGCAACTATGATGTGGGTAACCGTGAACTGCTCGCCATCCGCTTAGCCCTAGGCGAATGGCGACAGTGGTTGGAGGGGGCGACCGTTCCTTTTGTCGTTTGGACAGACCATAAGAACCTTGAGTACATCCGTTCTGCCAAACGACTTAATGCCCGTCAAGCTCGTTGGGCGTTGTTTTTCGCTCGTTTCGAGTTTGTGATTTCTTACCGTCCGGGTAGCAAGAACACCAAGCCTGATGCCTTATCCCGTCTGTTTAGTTCTTCTGTGGCTTCTACTGATCCCGAGGGGATTCTTCCTTATGGGCGTGTTGTCGGGTTAACAGTCTGGGGAATTGAAAGACAGGTTAAGCAAGCACTCACGCACACTGCGTCGCCGCGCGCTTGTCCTAGTAACCTCCTTTTCGTTCCTGTTTCCACTCGTCTGGCTGTTCTTCAGTGGGCTCACTCTGCCAAGTTAGCTGGTCATCCCGGTGTTCGAGGCACTCTTGCGTCTATTCGCCAGCGCTTTTGGTGGCCGACTCAGGAGCGTGACACGCGCCGTTTCGTGGCTGCTTGTTCGGACTGCGCGCAGACTAAGTCGGGTAACTCTCCTCCTGCCGGTCGTCTCAGACCGCTCCCCATTCCTTCTCGACCATGGTCTCACATCGCCTTAGACTTCATTACCGGTCTGCCTTTGTCTGCGGGGAAGACTGTGATTCTTACGGTTGTCGATAGGTTCTCTAAGGCGGCACATTTCATTCCCTCGCTAAACTTCCTTCCGCTAAGGAGACGGCACAAATCATTATTGAGAATGTATTCAGAATTCATGGCCTCCCGTTAGACGCCGTTTCAGACAGAGGCCCGCAATTCACGTCACAGTTTTGGAGGGAGTTCTGTCGTTTGATTGGTGCGTCCGTCAGTCTCTCTTCCGGGTTTCATCCCCAGTCTAACGGTCAAGCAGAGAGGGCCAATCAGACGATTGGTCGCATACTACGCAGCCTTTCTTTCAGAAACCCTGCGTCTTGGGCAGAACAGCTCCCCTGGGCAGAATACGCTCACAATTCGCTTCCTTCGTCTGCTACCGGGTTATCTCCGTTTCAGAGTAGTCTGGGTTACCAGCCTCCTCTGTTCTCATCCCAGCTTGCCGAGTCCAGCGTTCCCTCCGCTCAAGCGTTTGTCCAACGTTGTGAGCGCACCTGGAGGAGGGTGAGGTCTGCACTTTGCCGTTACAGGGCACAGACGGTGAGAGCCGCCAATAAACGCAGGATTAAGAGTCCAAGGTATTGTTGCGGCCAGAGAGTGTGGCTTTCCACTCGCAACCTTCCTCTTACGACAGCTTCTCGTAAGTTGACTCCGCGGTTCATTGGTCCGTTCCGTGTCTCCCAGGTCGTCAATCCTGTCGCTGTGCGACTGCTTCTTCCGCGACATCTTCGTCGCGTCCATCCTGTCTTCCATGTCTCCTGTGTTAAGCCCTTTCTTCGCACCCCGTTCGTCTTCCCTCCCCCTCCCGTCCTTGTCGAGAGCGCACCTATTTACAAGGTACATAAGATCATGGACATGCGTTCTCGGGGACGGGGTCACCAATACTTAGTGGATTGGGAGGGTTACGGTCCTGAGGAGAGGAGTTGGGTTCCGTCTCGGGACGTGCTGGACCGTTCACTCATCGATGATTTCCTCCGTTGCCGCCAGGATTCCTCCTCGAGTGCGCCAGGAGGCGCTCGGTGAGTGGGGGGTACTGTCATGTTTGTCATTTATTATCATGTCTTGTCCCTGTGCTCCCCATTCTATTCGTTTCCCTCTGCTGGTCTTATTAGGTTCTTTCCCTCTTTCTATCCCTCTCTCTCCCCCTCCCTCTCTCACTCTCTCGCTCTCTCTTCTCTCTATCGTTCCGTTCCTGCTCCCAGCTGTTCCTATTCCCCTAATCATCATTTAGTCTTCCCACACCTGTTCCCGATCCTTTCCCCTGATTGGAGTCCCTATTTATTCCTTTGTGTTCCGTTCCTGTCCTGTCGGTTCCTTGTTTAGAATTCACCGTGCTGTGATTGTGTATCGCCCTGTCCTGTCGTGTTTTTTGCCTTCATCAGATGCTGCGTGTGAGCAGGTGTCTCTGTCAACTACGGCCTGCGCCTACCCGAAGCGACCTGCAGTCTGTGGCCGCTTCTCCTGTTATTCCCCTCTACAGACTAGAGGATTTCTGTTATTCCCTGTTTGGACTTGAATAAACTCTGTTTCTGTTAAGTCGCTTTTGGGTCCTCTTTCACCTGCATGACAATTACCAGATCTATGTCATTTTAACAGATCTATGTCCTTTTACCAGATCTATGTCATTTTAACAGATCTATGTCCTATTACCAGATCTATGTCATTTTAACAGATCTATGTCCTATTACCATATCTATGTCATTTTAACAGATCTATGTCCTATTAACAGATCTATGTCATATTACCAGATCTATGTCATATTAACAGATTTATGACCTAACAGATTTATGTCATATTAACAGATCTATGTCCTAAAAGTAACAAATCTATGTCCTAATAGAGATATGTCATGTTACCGGATCGATGGCTTAATAGATGTGTGTCCTGATAGATCTCTGTCACAACAGTAACAGATCTATGTCCTAATAGATCTATATCCTAACAGTAACAGATGTTTATGACTGATTATAATTCAAAATGTAACCATAATTAAATAAGTTAAGCTGTGTTGATATCTGCTGGAAAAAATTACAATAAATGACAAATTAATGTTGTAGGTAAGACAAATGACAAATGACAAATGGAAAGAGTGGAAAGAGGTTTGATGCAGAGTGATAACAGAGACCTATGTCCCATCTCTAAACAGTCCTAGAGACAGAGAGAGCAGAGACTGTAAGGGGTTTGAGGCAGAGTGATAACAGAGACCTATGTCCCATCTCTAAACAGTCCTAGAGACAGAGAGAGCAGAGACTGTAAGGGGTTTGAGGCAGAGTGATAACAGAGACCTATGTCCCATCTCCAAACAGTCCTAGAGACAGAGAGAGCAGAGACTGTAAGAGGTTTGATGCAGAGTGATAACAGAGACCTATGTCCCATCTCTAAACAGTCCTTAGAGACAGAGAGAGCAGAGACTGTCAGGGGTTTGAGGCAGAGTGATAACAGAGACCTATGTCCCATCTCTAAACAGTCCTTAGAGACAGAGAGAGCAGAGACTGTCAGGGGTTTGAGGCAGAGTGATAACAGAGACCTATGTCCCATCTCTAAACAGTCCTAGAGACAGAGAGAGCAGAGACTGTAAGGGGTTTGAGGCAGAGTGATAACAGAGACCTATGTCTCATCTCCAAACAGTCCTAGAGACAGAGAGAGCAGAGACTGAGGCAGAGTGATAACAGAGACCTATGTCCCATCTCCAAACAGTCCTAGAGACAGAGAGAGCAGAGACTGAGGCAGAGTGATAACAGAGACCTATGTCCCATCTCTAAACAGTCCTAGAGACAGAGAGAGCAGAGACTGTAAGGGGTTTGAGGCAGAGTGATAACAGAGACCTATGTCCCATCTCCAAACAGTCCTAGAGACAGAGAGAGCAGAGACTGAGGCAGAGTGATAACAGAGACCTATGTCCCATCTCCAAACAGTCCTAGAGACAGAGAGAGCAGAAACTGAGGCAGAGTGATAACAGAGACCTATGTCCCATCTCTAAACAGTCCTTAGAGACAGAGAGAGCAGAGACTGAGGCAGAGTGATAACAGAGACCTATGTCCCATCTCCAAACAGTCCTAGAGACAGAGAGAGCAGAGACTGTAAGAGGTTTGAGGCAGAGTGAAAACAGAGACCTATGTCCCATCTCTAAACAGTCCTAGAGACAGAGAGAGCAGAGACTGCAAGGGGTTTGAGGCAGAGTGAAAACAGAGACCTATGTCCCATCTCCAAACAGTCCTTAGAGACAGAGAGAGCAGAGACTGTAAGGGGTTTGAGGCAGAGTGAAAACAGAGACCTATGTCCCATCTCTAAACAGTCCTAGAGACAGAGAGAGCAGAGACTGAGGCAGAGTGATAACAGAGACCTATGTCCCATCTCCAAACAGTCCTAGAGACAGAGAGAGCAGAGACTGTAAGAGGTTTGAGGCAGAGTGAAAACGGAGACCTATGTCCCATCTACAAACAGTCCTAGAGACAGAGAGAGCAGAGACTGTAAGGGGTTTGAGGCAGAGTGATAACAGAGACCTATGTCCCATCTCTAAACAGTCCTAGAGACAGAGCAGAGACTGTCAGGGGTTTGGGGCAGAGTGATAACAGAGACCTATGTCCCATCTCCAAACAGTCCTAGAGACAGAGAGAGCAGAAACTGAGGCAGAGTGATAACAGAGACCTATGTCCCATCTCCAAACAGTCCTAGAGACAGAGAGAGCAGAGACTGTAAGAGGTTTGAGGCAGAGTGATAACAGAGACCTATGTCCCATCTACAAACAGTCCTAGAGACAGAGAGAGCAGAGACTGAGGCAGAGTGATAACAGAGACCTATGTCCCATCTCTAAACAGCCCTAGAGACAGAGAGAGCAGAGACTGTCAGGGGTTTGATGCAGAAAGAACAACGACTGATGGAAAGTGGTTTGAAGCAGAGCGAACAGAGAGACTAGAGAAACTCACCTTGGTTACACAGAGAGCCACAGAATCCTGACAGACACTCACAGTGTCCTGTGATGTGGTGACAGGGACCATCGCTATGGATACACTGAGGACAGGACTGACTGCAGCGCTGACCATAGAACCCTGGAGAACAGACTGAAAACACAGGGGACAGGGTGAGGGGGTTAATGTGTGGGTAGGTATGTGTAGGTATATGTGTGTGTGTGTGTGTGTGTGTGCGTGTGTGTGTGTGTGTACTTACAAACACATATATTTCTGAGACAACCACAGATACAAAGCTAATACACTAACAGGCACTACCAGACACCACCAGACACTACCAGACACCACCAGACACTACCAGACACCACCAGACACTACCAGACACCACCAGACACTACCAGACACCACCAGACACTACCAGACACCACCAGACACTACCAGACACCACCAGACACTACCAGACACCACCAGACACTACCAGACACCACCAGACACTACCAGACACCACCAGACACTACCAGACACCACCAGACACTACCAGACACCACCAGACACTACCAGACACTACCAGACACCACCAGACACCACCAGACATTACCAGACACCACCAGACACTACCAGACACCACCAGACACCACCAGACACTACAGGACATTACCAGACACCACCAGACATTACCAGACACCACCAGACACTACCAGACACCACCAGACACCACCAGACACTACAGGACATCACCAGACACCACCAGACATTACCAGACACCACCAGACACTACCAGACACCACCAGACACTACCAGACACCACCAGACACTACCAGACACCACCAGACACTACCAGACACCACCAGACACTACCAGACACCACCAGACACTACCAGACACCACCAGACACTACCAGACACCACCAGACACTACCAGACACCACCAGACACTACCAGACACCA
>NW_025746255.1:110000-140658 GCF_021184085.1 Oncorhynchus gorbuscha
TGCTCTGTCTAATGAGAGGAGGAGTTAACAGGTCAGAATGATGTGTCTTTCCTGCTCTGTCTAATGAGAGGAGGAGTTAACAGGTCAGAATGATGTGTCCTTCCTGCTCTGTCTAATGAGAGGAGGAGTTAACAGGTCAGAATGATGTGTCCTTCCTGCTCTGTCTAATGAGAGGAGGAGAGGTCAGAATGATGTGTCCTTCCTGCTCTGTCTAATGAGAGGAGGAGTTAACAGGTCAGAATGATGTGTCCTTCCTGCTCTGTCTAATGAGAGGAGGAGTTAACAGGTCAGAATGATGTGTCCTTCCTGCTCTGTCTAATGAGAGGAGGAGTTAACAGGTCAGAATGATGTGTCCTTCCTGCTCTGTCTAATGAGAGGAGGAGTTAACAGGTCAGAATGATGTGTCCTTCCTGCTCTGTCTAATGAGAGGAGGAGTTAACAGGTCAGAATGATGTGTCCTTCCTGCTCTGTCTAATGAGAGGAGGAGTTAACAGGTCAGAATGATGTGTCCTTCCTGCTCTGTCTAATGAGAGGAGGAGTTAACAGGTCAGAATGATGTGTCCTTCCTGCTCTGTCTAATGAGAGGAGGAGTTAACAGGTCAGAATGATGTGTCTTTCCTGCTCTGTCTAATGAGAGGAGGAGTTAACAGGTCAGAATGATGTGTCCTTCCTGCTCTGTCTAATGAGAGGAGGAGTTAACAGGTCAGAATGATGTGTCCTTCCTGCTCTGTCTAATGAGAGGAGGAGTTAACAGGTCAGAATGATGTGTCCTTCCTGCTCTGTCTAATGAGAGGAGGAGTTAACAGGTCAGAATGATGTGTCCTTCCTGCTCTGTCTAATGAGAGGAGGAGTTAACAGGTCAGAATGATGTGTCCTTCCTGCTCTGTCTGTCTAATGAGAGGAGGAGTTAACAGGTCAGAATGATGTCCTTCCTGCTCTGTCTAATCAGGTCTGTCCTTCCTGCTCTGTCTAATGAGAGGAGGAGTTAACAGGTCAGAATGATGTGTCCTTTCCTGCTCTGTCTAATGAGAGGAGGAGTTAACAGGTCAGAATGATGTGTCCTTCCTGCTCTGTCTAATGAGAGGAGGAGTTAACAGGTCAGAATGATGTGTCCTTCCTGCTCTGTCTAATGAGAGGAGGAGTTAACAGGTCAGAATGATGTGTCCTTCCTGCTCTGTCTAATGAGAGGAGGAGTTAACAGTCAGAATGATGTATCCTTCCTGCTCTGTCTAATGAGGTCAGAATGATGTTTCCTTCCTGCTCTGTCTAATGAGAGGAGGAGTTAACAGGTCAGAATGATGTGTCCTTCCTGCTCTGTCTAATGAGAGGAGGAGTTAACAGGTCAGAATGATGTGTCCTTCCTGCTCTGTCTAATGAGAGGAGGAGTTAACAGGTCAGAATGATGTTTCCTTCCTGCTCTGTCTAATGAGAGGAGGAGTTAACAGGTCAGAATGATGTGTCCTTCCTGCTCTGTCTAATGAGAGGAGGAGTTAACAGGTCAGAATGATGTTTCCTTCCTGCTCTGTCTAATGAGAGGAGGAGTTAACAGGTCAGAATGATGTGTCCTTCCTGCTCTGTAACAGGTCAGAATATGTGTCCTTCCTGCTCTGTCTAATGAGAGGAGGAGTTAACAGGTCAGAATGATGTGTCCTTCCTGCTCTGTCTAATGAGAGGAGGAGTTAACAGGTCAGAATGATGTGTCCTTCCTGCTCTGTCTAATGAGAGGAGGAGTTAACAGGTCAGAATGATGTGTCCTTCCTGCTCTGTCTAATGAGAGGAGGAGTTAACAGGTCAGAATGATGTGTCCTTCCTGCTCTGTCTCTGTCTAATGAGAGGAGGAGTTAACAGGTCAGAATGATGTGTCCTTCCTGCTCTGTCTAATGAGAGGAGGAGTTAACAGGTCAGAATGATGTTTCCTTCCTGCTCTGTCTAATGAGAGGAGGAGTTAACAGGTCAGAATGATGTGTCCTTCCTGCTCTGTCTAATGAGAGGAGGAGTTAACAGGTCAGAATGATGTTTCCTTCCTGCTCTGTCTAATGAGAGGAGGTTAACAGTCAGAATGATGTGTCCTTCCTGCTCTGTCTAATGAGAGGAGGAGGTCAGAATGATGTGTCCTTCCTGCTCTGTCTAATGAGAGGAGGAGTTAACAGGTCAGAATGATGTGTCCTTCCTGCTCTGTCTAATGAGAGGAGGAGTTAACAGGTCAGAATGATGTGTCCTTCCTGCTCTGTCTAATGAGAGGAGGAGTTAACAGGTCAGAATGATGTGTCCTTCCTGCTCTGTCTCTGTCTAATGAGAGGAGGAGTTAACAGGTCAGAATGATGTGTCCTTCCTGCTCTGTCTAATGAGAGGAGGAGTTAACAGGTCAGAATGATGTGTCCTTCCTGCTCTGTCTAATGAGAGGAGGAGTTAACAGGTCAGAATGATGTGTCCTTCCTGCTCTGTCTAATGAGAGGAGGAGTTAACAGGTCAGAATGATGTGTCCTTCCTGCTCTGTCTAATGAGAGGAGGAGTTAACAGGTCAGAATGATGTGTCCTTCCTGCTCTGCTCTAATGAGAGGAGGAGTTAACAGGTCAGAATGATGTGTCCTTCCTGCTCTGTCTAATGAGAGGAGGAGTTAACAGGTCAGAATGATGTGTCCTTCCTGCTCTGTCTAATGAGAGGAGGAGTTAACAGGTCAGAATGATGTGTCCTTCCTGCTCTGTCTAATGAGAGGAGGAGTTAACAGGTCAGAATGATGTGTCCTTCCTGCTCTGTCTAATGAGAGGAGGAGTTAACAGGTCAGAATGATGTTTCCTTCCTGCTCTGTCTAATGAGAGGAGGAGTTAACAGGTCAGAATGATGTGTCCTTCCTGCTCTGTCTAATGAGAGGAGGAGTTAACAGGTCAGAATGATGTGTCCTTCCTGCTCTGTCTAATGAGAGGAGGAGTTAACAGGTCAGAATGATGTGTCCTTCCTGCTCTGTCTAATGAGAGGAGGAGTTAACAGGTCAGAATGATGTGTCCTTCCTGCTCTGTCTAATGAGAGGAGGAGTTAACAGGTCAGAATGATGTGTCCTTCCTGCTCTGTCTAATGAGAGGAGGAGTTAACAGGTCAGAATGATGTGTCCTTCCTGCTCTGTCTAATGAGAGGAGGAGTTAACAGGTCAGAATGATGTGTCCTTCCTGCTCTGTCTAATGAGAGGAGGAGTTAACAGGTCAGAATGATGTGTCCTTCCTGCTCTGTCTAATGAGAGGAGGAGTTAACAGGTCAGAATGATGTGTCCTTCCTGCTCTGTCTAATGAGAGGAGGAGTTAACAGGTCAGAATGATGTGTCCTTCCTGCTCTGTCTAATGAGAGGAGGAGTTAACAGGTCAGAATGATGTGTCCTTCCTGCTCTGTCTAATGAGAGGAGGAGTTAACAGGTCAGAATGATGTGTCCTTCCTGCTCTGTCTAATGAGAGGAGGAGTTAACAGGTCAGAATGATGTGTCCTTCCTGCTCTGTCTAATGAGAGGAGGAGTTAACAGGTCAGAATGATGTGTCCTTCCTGCTCTGTCTAATGAGAGGAGGAGTTAACAGGTCAGAATGATGTGTCCTTCCTGCTCTGTCTAATGAGAGGAGGAGTTAACAGGTCAGAATGATGTGTCCTTCCTGCTCTGTCTAATGAGAGGAGGAGTTAACAGGTCAGAATGATGTGTCCTTCCTGCTCTGTCTAATGAGAGGAGGAGTTAACAGGTCAGAATGATGTGTCCTTCAGGTCTGTCCTTCCTCTGTCTAATGAGAGGAGGAGTTAACAGGTCAGAATGATGTGTCCTTTCCTGCTCTGTCTAATGAGAGGAGGAGTTAACAGGTCTAATGAGAGGAGGAGTTAACAGGTCAGAATGATGATGTGTCCTTCCTGCTCTGTCTAATGAGAGGAGGAGTTAACAGGTCAGAATGATGTGTCCTTCCTGCTCTGTCTAATGAGAGGAGGAGTTAACAGGTCAGAATGATGTGTCCTTCCTGCTCTGTCTAATGAGAGGAGGAGTTAACAGGTCAGAATGATGTGTCCTTCCTGCTCTGTCTAATGAGAGGAGGAGTTAACAGGTCAGAATGATGTGTCCTTCCTGCTCTGTCTAATGAGAGGAGGAGTTAACAGGTCAGAATGATGTGTCCTTCCTGCTCTGTCTAATGAGAGGAGGAGTTAACAGGTCAGAATGATGTGTCCTTCCTGCTCTGTCTAATGAGAGGAGGAGTTAACAGGTCAGAATGATGTGTCCTTCCTGCTCTGTCTCTGTCTAATGAGAGGAGGAGTTAACAGGTCAGAATGATGTGTCCTTCCTGCTCTGTCTAATGAGAGGAGGAGTTAACAGGTCAGAATGATGTGTCCTTCCTGCTCTGTCTAATGAGAGGAGGAGTTAACAGGTCAGAATGATGTGTCCTTCCTGCTCTGTCTAATGAGAGGAGGAGTTAACAGGTCAGAATGATGTCCTTCCTTTGCTCTGTCTCTGTCTAATGAGAGGAGGAGTTAACAGGTCAGAATGATGTGTCCTTCCTGCTCTGTCTAATGAGAGGAGGAGTTAACAGGTCAGAATGATGTGTCCTTCCTGCTCTGTCTAATGAGAGGAGGAGTTAACAGGTCAGAATGATGTGTCCTTCCTGCTCTGTCTAATGAGAGGAGGAGTTAACAGGTCAGAATGATGTGTCCTTCCTGCTCTGTCTAATGAGAGGAGGAGTTAACAGGTCAGAATGATGTGTCCTTCCTGCTCTGTCTAATGAGAGGAGGAGTTAACAGGTCAGAATGATGTGTCCTTCCTGCTCTGTCTAATGTTAACAGGTCTGTCCTTCCTGCTCTCTGTCTAATGAGAGGAGGAGTTAACAGGTCAGAATGATGTGTCCTTCCTGCTCTGTCTAATGAGAGGAGGAGTTAACAGGTCAGAATGATGTGTCCTTCCTGCTCTGTCTAATGAGAGGAGGAGTTAACAGGTCAGAATGATGTGTCCTTCCTGCTCTGTCTAATGAGAGGAGGAGTTAACAGGTCAGAATGATGTGTCCTTCCTTCCTGCTCTGTCTAATGAGAGGAGGAGTTAACAGGTCAGAATGATGTGTCCTTCCTGCTCTGTCTCTGTCTAATGAGAGGAGGAGTTAACAGGTCAGAATGATGTGTCCTTCCTGCTCTGTCTAATGAGAGGAGGAGTTAACAGGTCAGAATGATGTGTCCTTCCTGCTCTGTCTAATGAGAGGAGGAGTTAACAGGTCAGAATGATGTGTCCTTCCTGCTCTGTCTAATGAGAGGAGGAGTTAACAGGTCAGAATGATGTGTCCTTCCTGCTCTGTCTAATGAGAGGAGGAGTTAACAGGTCAGAATGATGTGTCCTTTCTCTGTCTCTGTCTAATGAGAGGAGGAGTTAACAGGTCAGAATGATGTGTCCTTCCTGCTCTGTCTAATGAGAGGAGGAGTTAACAGGTCAGAATGATGTGTCCTTCCTGCTCTGTCTAATGAGAGGAGGAGTTAACAGGTCAGAATGATGTGTCCTTCCTGCTCTGTCTAATGAGAGGAGGAGTTAACAGGTCAGAATGATGTGTCCTTCCTGCTCTGTCTAATGAGAGGAGGAGTTAACAGGTCAGAATGATGTGTCCTTCCTGCTCTGTCTAATGAGAGGAGGAGTTAACAGGTCAGAATGATGTGTCCTTCCTGCTCTGTCTAATGAGAGGAGGAGTTAACAGGTCAGAATGATGTGTCCTTCCTGCTCTGTCTAATGAGAGGAGGAGTTAACAGGTCAGAATGATGTGTCCTTCCTGCTCTGTCTAATGAGAGGAGGAGTTAACAGGTCAGAATGATGTGTCCTTCCTGCTCTGTCTAATGAGAGGAGGAGTTAACAGGTCAGAATGATGTGTCCTTCCTGCTCTGTCTAATGAGAGGAGGAGTTAACAGGTCAGAATGATGTGTCCTTCCTGCTCTGTCTAATGAGAGGAGGAGTTAACAGGTCAGAATGATGTGTCCTTCCTGCTCTGTCTAATGAGAGGAGGAGTTAACAGGTCAGAATGATGTGTCCTTCCTGCTCTGTCTAATGAGAGGAGGAGTTAACAGGTCAGAATGATGTGTCCTTCCTGCTCTGTCTAATGAGAGGAGGAGTTAACAGGTCAGAATGATGTGTCCTTCCTGCTCTGTCTAATGAGAGGAGGAGTTAACAGGTCAGAATGATGTTTCCTTCCTGCTCTGTCTAATGAGAGGAGGAGTTAACAGGTCAGAATGATGTGTCCTTCCTGCTCTGTCTAATGAGAGGAGGAGTTAACAGGTCAGAATGATGTGTCCTTCCTGCTCTGTCTAATGAGAGGAGGAGTTAACAGGTCAGAATGATGTGTCCTTCCTGCTCTGTCTAATGAGAGGAGGAGTTAACAGGTCAGAATGATGTGTCCTTCCTGCTCTGTCTAATGAGAGGAGGAGTTAACAGGTCAGAATGATGTGTCCTTCCTGCTCTCTCTGTCTAATGAGAGGAGGAGTTAACAGGTCAGAATGATGTGTCCTTCCTGCTCTGTCTAATGAGAGGAGGAGTTAACAGGTCAGAATGATGTGTCCTTCCTGCTCTGTCTAATGAGAGGAGGAGTTAACAGGTCAGAATGATGTATCCTTCCTGCTCTGTCTAATGAGAGGAGGAGTTAACAGGTCAGAATGATGTGTCCTTCCTGCTCTGTCTAATGAGAGGAGGAGTTAACAGGTCAGAATGATGTGTCCTTTCCTGTCTCTGTCTAATGAGAGGAGGAGTTAACAGGTCAGAATGATGTGTCCTTCCTGCTCTGTCTAATGAGAGGAGGAGTTAACAGGTCAGAATGATGTGTCCTTCCTGCTCTGTCTAATGAGAGGAGGAGTTAACAGGTCAGAATGATGTGTCCTTCCTGCTCTGTCTAATGAGAGGAGGAGTTAACAGGTCAGAATGATGTGTCCTTCCTGCTCTGTCTAATGAGAGGAGGAGTTAACAGGTCAGAATGATGTCCTCTGTCTAATGAGAGGAGGAGTTAACAGGTCAGAATGATGTGTCCTTCCTGCTCTGTCTAATGAGAGGAGGAGTTAACAGGTCAGAATGATGTGTCCTTCCTGCTCTGTCTAATGAGAGGAGGAGTTAACAGGTCAGAATGATGTGTCCTTCCTGCTCTGTCTAATGAGAGGAGGAGTTAACAGGTCAGAATGATGTGTCCTTCCTGCTCTGTCTAATGAGAGGAGGAGTTAACAGGTCAGAATGATGTGTCCTTCCTGCTCTGTCTAATGAGAGGAGGAGTTAACAGGTCAGAATGATGTGTCCTTCCTGCTCTGTCTCTGTCTAATGAGAGGAGGAGTTAACAGGTCAGAATGATGTGTCCTTCCTGCTCTGTCTAATGAGAGGAGGAGTTAACAGGTCAGAATGATGTGTCCTTCCTGCTCTGTCTAATGAGAGGAGGAGTTAACAGGTCAGAATGATGTGTCCTTCCTGCTCTGTCTAATGAGAGGAGGAGTTAACAGGTCAGAATGATGTGTCCTTCCTGTCCTCTGTCTCTGTCTAATGAGAGGAGGAGTTAACAGGTCAGAATGATGTGTCCTTCCTGCTCTGTCTCTGTCTAATGAGAGGAGGAGTTAACAGGTCAGAATGATGTGTCCTTCCTGCTCTGTCTAATGAGAGGAGGAGTTAACAGGTCAGAATGATGTGTCCTTCCTGCTCTGTCTAATGAGAGGAGGAGTTAACAGGTCAGAATGATGTGTCCTTCCTGCTCTGTCTAATGAGAGGAGGAGTTAACAGGTCAGAATGATGTGTCCTTCCTGCTCTGTCTAATGAGAGGAGGAGTTAACAGGTCAGAATGATGTGTCCTTCCTGCTCTGTCTAATGTCTCAGAATGAGATGAGAGGAGGAGTTAACAGGTCAGAATGATGTGTCCTTCCTGCTCTGTCTAATGAGAGGAGGAGTTAACAGGTCAGAATGATGTGTCCTTCCTGCTCTGTCTAATGAGAGGAGGAGTTAACAGGTCAGAATGATGTGTCCTTCCTGCTCTGTCTAATGAGAGGAGGAGTTAACAGGTCAGAATGATGTGTCCTTCCTGCTCTGTCTAATGAGAGGAGGAGTTAACAGGTCAGAATGATGTTTCCTTCCTGCTCTGTCTAATGAGAGGAGGAGTTAACAGGTCAGAATGATGTGTCCTTCCTGCTCTGTCTAATGAGAGGAGGAGTTAACAGGTCAGAATGATGTGTCCTTCCTGCTCTGTCTAATGAGAGGAGGAGTTAACAGGTCAGAATGATGTGTCCTTCCTGCCTGTCTCTGTCTAATGAGAGGAGGAGTTAACAGGTCAGAATGATGTGTCCTTCCTGCTCTGTCTCTGTCTAATGAGAGGAGGAGTTAACAGGTCAGAATGATGTGTCCTTCCTGCTCTGTCTAATGAGAGGAGGAGTTAACAGGTCAGAATGATGTTTCCTTCCTGCTCTGTCTAATGAGAGGAGGAGTTAACAGGTCAGAATGATGTGTCCTTCCTGCTCTGTCTAATGAGAGGAGGAGTTAACAGGTCAGAATGATGTTTCCTTCCTGCTCTGTCTAATGAGAGGAGGAGTTAACAGGTCAGAATGATGTGTCCTTCCTGCTCTGTCTAATGAGAGGAGGAGTTAACAGGTCAGAATGATGTGTCCTTCCTGCTCTGTCTAATGAGAGGAGGAGTTAACAGGTCAGAATGATGTGTCCTTCCTGCTCTGTCTAATGAGAGGAGGAGTTAACAGGTCAGAATGATGTGTCCTTCCTGCTCTGTCTAATGAGAGGAGGAGTTAACAGGTCAGAATGATGTGTCCTTCCTGCTCTGTCTAATGAGAGGAGGAGTTAACAGGTCAGAATGATGTGTCCTTCCTGCTCTGTCTAATGAGAGGAGGAGTTAACAGGTCAGAATGATGTATCCTTCCTGCTCTGTCTAATGAGAGGAGGAGTTAACAGGTCAGAATGATGTGTCCTTCCTGCTCTGTCTAATGAGAGGAGGAGTTAACAGGTCAGAATGATGTGTCCTTCCTGCTCTGTCTCTGTGATGTCTGTAATGAGAGGAGGAGTTAACAGGTCAGAATGATGTGTCCTTCCTGCTCTGTCTAATGAGAGGAGGAGTTAACAGGTCAGAATGATGTATCCTTCCTGCTCTGTCTAATGAGAGGAGGAGTTAACAGGTCAGAATGATGTGTCCTTCCTGCTCTGTCTAATGAGAGGAGGAGTTAACAGGTCAGAATGATGTTTCCTTCCTGCTCTGTCTCTGTCTAATGAGAGGAGGAGTTAACAGGTCAGAATGATGTGTCCTTCCTGCTCTGTCTAATGAGAGGAGGAGTTAACAGGTCAGAATGATGTGTCCTTCCTGCTCTGTCTAATGAGAGGAGGAGTTAACAGGTCAGAATGATGTGTCCTTCCTGTTCTGTCTAATGAGAGGAGGAGTTAACAGGTCAGAATGATGTTTCCTTCCTGTTCTGTCTAATGAGAGGAGGAGTTAACAGGTCAGAATGATGTGTCCTTCCTGCTCTGTCTAATGAGAGGAGGAGTTAACAGGTCAGAATGATGTGTCCTTCCTGCTCTGTCTCTGTCTAATGAGAGGAGGAGTTAACAGGTCAGAATGATGTGTCCTTCCTGCTCTGTCTAATGAGAGGAGGAGTTAACAGGTCAGAATGATGTGTCCTTCCTGCTCTGTCTAATGAGAGGAGGAGTTAACAGGTCAGAATGATGTGTCCTTCCTGCTCTGTCTAATGAGAGGAGGAGTTAACAGGTCAGAATGATGTGTCCTTCCTGCTCTGTCTCTGTCTAATGAGAGGAGGAGTTAACAGGTCAGAATGATGTGTCCTTCCTGCTCTGTCTCTGTCTAATGAGAGGAGGAGTTAACAGGTCAGAATGATGTGTCCTTCCTGCTCTGTCTAATGAGAGGAGGAGTTAACAGGTCAGAATGATGTGTCCTTCCTGCTCTGTCTAATGAGAGGAGGAGTTAACAGGTCAGAATGATGTGTCCTTCCTGCTCTGTCTAATGAGAGGAGGAGTTAACAGGTCAGAATGATGTGTCCTTTCCTGTCTCTGTCTAATGAGAGGAGGAGTTAACAGGTCAGAATGATGTGTCCTTTCCTGCTCTGTCTAATGAGAGGAGGAGTTAACAGGTCAGAATGATGTGTCCTTCCTGCTCTGTCTAATGAGAGGAGGAGTTAACAGGTCAGAATGATGTGTCCTTCCTGCTCTGTCTAATGAGAGGAGGAGTTAACAGGTCAGAATGATGTGTCCTTCCTTGAGGAGGAGTTAACAGGTCTGCTCTGTCTAATGAGAGGAGGAGTTAACAGGTCAGAATGATGTATCCTTCCTGCTCTGTCTAATGAGAGGAGGAGTTAACAGGTCAGAATGATGTGTCCTTCCTGCTCTGTCTAATGAGAGGAGGAGTTAACAGGTCAGAATGATGTGTCCTTCCTGCTCTGTCTAATGAGAGGAGGAGTTAACAGGTCAGAATGATGTGTCCTTCCTGCTCTGTCTAATGAGAGGAGGAGTTAACAGGTCAGAATGATGTGTCCTTCCTGCTCTGTCTAATGAGAGGAGGAGTTAACAGGTCAGAATGATGTGTCCTTCCTGCTCTGTCTAATGAGAGGAGGAGTTAACAGGTCAGAATGATGTGTCCTTCCTGCTCTGTCTAATGAGAGGAGGAGTTAACAGGTCAGAATGATGTGTCCTTCCTGCTCTGTCTAATGAGAGGAGGAGTTAACAGGTCAGAATGATGTGTCCTTCCTCCTGTCTCTGTCTAATGAGAGGAGGAGTTAACAGGTCAGAATGATGTGTCCTTCCTGCTCTGTCTAATGAGAGGAGGAGTTAACAGGTCAGAATGATGTATCCTTCCTGCTCTGTCTAATGAGAGGAGGAGTTAACAGGTCAGAATGATGTGTCCTTCCTGCTCTGTCTAATGAGAGGAGGAGTTAACAGGTCAGAATGATGTTTCCTTCCTGCTCTGTCTCTGTCTAATGAGAGGAGGAGTTAACAGGTCAGAATGATGTGTCCTTCCTGCTCTGTCTAATGAGAGGAGGAGTTAACAGGTCAGAATGATGTGTCCTTCCTGCTCTGTCTAATGAGAGGAGGAGTTAACAGGTCAGAATGATGTGTCCTTCCTGCTCTGTCTAATGAGAGGAGGAGTTAACAGGTCAGAATGATGTTTCCTTCCTGCTCTGTCTAATGAGAGGAGGAGTTAACAGGTCAGAATGATGTGTCCTTCCTGCTCTGTCTAATGAGAGGAGGAGTTAACAGGTCAGAATGATGTGTCCTTCCTGCTCTGTCTCTGTCTAATGAGAGGAGGAGTTAACAGGTCAGAATGATGTGTCCTTCCTGCTCTGTCTAATGAGAGGAGGAGTTAACAGGTCAGAATGATGTGTCCTTCCTGCTCTGTCTAATGAGAGGAGGAGTTAACAGGTCAGAATGATGTGTCCTTCCTGCTCTGTCTAATGAGAGGAGGAGTTAACAGGTCAGAATGATGTGTCCTTCCTGCTCTGTCTCTGTCTAATGAGAGGAGGAGTTAACAGGTCAGAATGATGTGTCCTTCCTGCTCTGTCTCTGTCTAATGAGAGGAGGAGTTAACAGGTCAGAATGATGTGTCCTTCCTGCTCTGTCTAATGAGAGGAGGAGTTAACAGGTCAGAATGATGTGTCCTTCCTGCTCTGTCTAATGAGAGGAGGAGTTAACAGGTCAGAATGATGTGTCCTTCCTGCTCTGTCTAATGAGAGGAGGAGTTAACAGGTCAGAATGATGTGTCCTTCCTGCTCTGTCTAATGAGAGGAGGAGTTAACAGGTCAGAATGATGTGTCCTTCCTGCTCTGTCTAATGAGAGGAGGAGTTAACAGGTCAGAATGATGTGTCCTTCCTGCTCTGTCTAATGAGAGGAGGAGTTAACAGGTCAGAATGATGTGTCCTTCCTGCTCTGTCTCTGTCTAATGAGAGGAGGAGTTAACAGGTCAGAATGATGTGTCCTTCCTGCTCTGTCTCTGTCTAATGAGAGGAGGAGTTAACAGGTCAGAATGATGTGTCCTTCCTGCTCTGTCTAATGAGAGGAGGAGTTAACAGGTCAGAATGATGTTTCCTTCCTGCTCTGTCTAATGAGAGGAGGAGTTAACAGGTCAGAATGATGTGTCCTTCCTGCTCTGTCTAATGAGAGGAGGAGTTAACAGGTCAGAATGATGTTTCCTTCCTGCTCTGTCTAATGAGAGGAGGAGTTAACAGGTCAGAATGATGTGTCCTTCCTGCTCTGTCTAATGAGAGGAGGAGTTAACAGGTCAGAATGATGTGTCCTTCCTGCTCTGTCTAATGAGAGGAGGAGTTAACAGGTCAGAATGATGTGTCCTTCCTGCTCTGTCTAATGAGAGGAGGAGTTAACAGGTCAGAATGATGTGTCCTTCCTGCTCTGTCTAATGAGAGGAGGAGTTAACAGGTCAGAATGATGTATCCTTCCTGCTCTGTCTAATGAGAGGAGGAGTTAACAGGTCAGAATGATGTGTCCTTCCTGCTCTGTCTAATGAGAGGAGGAGTTAACAGGTCAGAATGATGTATCCTTCCTGCTCTGTCTAATGAGAGGAGGAGTTAACAGGTCAGAATGATGTGTCCTTCCTGCTCTGTCTAATGAGAGGAGGAGTTAACAGGTCAGAATGATGTGTCCTTCCTGCTCTGTCTCTGTCTAATGAGAGGAGGAGTTAACAGGTCAGAATGATGTGTCCTTCCTGCTCTGTCTAATGAGAGGAGGAGTTAACAGGTCAGAATGATGTGTCCTTCCTGCTCTGTCTAATGAGAGGAGGAGTTAACAGGTCAGAATGATGTGTCCTTCCTGCTCTGTCTAATGAGAGGAGGAGTTAACAGGTCAGAATGATGTTTCCTTCCTCCTGTCTCTGTCTAATGAGAGGAGGAGTTAACAGGTCAGAATGATGTGTCCTTCCTGCTCTGTCTAATGAGAGGAGGAGTTAACAGGTCAGAATGATGTGTCCTTCCTGCTCTGTCTAATGAGAGGAGGAGTTAACAGGTCAGAATGATGTGTCCTTCCTGTTCTGTCTAATGAGAGGAGGAGTTAACAGGTCAGAATGATGTTTCCTTCCTGCTCTGTCTAATGAGAGGAGGAGTTAACAGGTCAGAATGATGTGTCCTTCCTGCTCTGTCTAATGAGAGGAGGAGTTAACAGGTCAGAATGATGTGTCCTTCCTGCTCTGTCTCTGTCTAATGAGAGGAGGAGTTAACAGGTCAGAATGATGTGTCCTTCCTGCTCTGTCTAATGAGAGGAGGAGTTAACAGGTCAGAATGATGTGTCCTTCCTGCTCTGTCTAATGAGAGGAGGAGTTAACAGGTCAGAATGATGTGTCCTTCCTGCTCTGTCTAATGAGAGGAGGAGTTAACAGGTCAGAATGATGTGTCCTTCCTGCTCTGTCTCTGTCTAATGAGAGGAGGAGTTAACAGGTCAGAATGATGTGTCCTTCCTGCTCTGTCTCTGTCTAATGAGAGGAGGAGTTAACAGGTCAGAATGATGTGTCCTTCCTGCTCTGTCTAATGAGAGGAGGAGTTAACAGGTCAGAATGATGTGTCCTTCCTGCTCTGTCTAATGAGAGGAGGAGTTAACAGGTCAGAATGATGTGTCCTTCCTGCTCTGTCTAATGAGAGGAGGAGTTAACAGGTCAGAATGATGTGTCCTTCCTGCTCTGTCTCTGTCTAATGAGAGGAGGAGTTAACAGGTCAGAATGATGTGTCCTTCCTGCTCTGTCTAATGAGAGGAGGAGTTAACAGGTCAGAATGATGTGTCCTTCCTGCTCTGTCTAATGAGAGGAGGAGTTAACAGGTCAGAATGATGTGTCCTTCCTGCTCTGTCTAATGAGAGGAGGAGTTAACAGGTCAGAATGATGTTTCCTTCCTGCTCTGTCTAATGAGAGGAGGAGTTAACAGGTCAGAATGATGTTTCCTTCCTGCTCTGTCTAATGAGAGGAGGAGTTAACAGGTCAGAATGATGTGTCCTTCCTGCTCTGTCTAATGAGAGGAGGAGTTAACAGGTCAGAATGATGTGTCCTTCCTGCTCTGTCTAATGAGAGGAGGAGTTAACAGGTCAGAATGATGTGTCCTTCCTGCTCTGTCTAATGAGAGGAGGAGTTAACAGGTCAGAATGATGTGTCCTTCCTGCTCTGTCTAATGAGAGGAGGAGTTAACAGGTCAGAATGATGTGTCCTTCCTGCTCTGTCTAATGAGAGGAGGAGGAGTTAACAGGTCAGAATGATGTGTCCTTCCTGCTCTGTCTAATGAGAGGAGGAGTTAACAGGTCAGAATGATGTGTCCTTCCTGCTCTGTCTAATGAGAGGAGGAGTTAACAGGTCAGAATGATGTGTCCTTCCTGCTCTGTCTAATGAGAGGAGGAGTTAACAGGTCAGAATGATGTGTCCTTCCTGCTCTGTCTAATGAGAGGAGGAGTTAACAGGTCAGAATGATGTGTCCTTCCTGCTCTGTCTCTGTCTAATGAGAGGAGGAGTTAACAGGTCAGAATGATGTGTCCTTCCTGCTCTGTCTAATGAGAGGAGGAGTTAACAGGTCAGAATGATGTATCCTTCCTGCTCTGTCTAATGAGAGGAGGAGTTAACAGGTCAGAATGATGTGTCCTTCCTGCTCTGTCTAATGAGAGGAGGAGTTAACAGGTCAGAATGATGTTTCCTTCCTGCTCTCTGTCTAATGAGAGGAGGAGTTAACAGGTCAGAATGATGTGTCCTTCCTGCTCTGTCTAATGAGAGGAGGAGTTAACAGGTCAGAATGATGTGTCCTTCCTGCTCTGTCTAATGAGAGGAGGAGTTAACAGGTCAGAATGATGTGTCCTTCCTGCTCTGTCTAATGAGAGGAGGAGTTAACAGGTCAGAATGATGTTTCCTTCCTGCTCTGTCTAATGAGAGGAGGAGTTAACAGGTCAGAATGATGTGTCCTTCCTGCTCTGTCTAATGAGAGGAGGAGTTAACAGGTCAGAATGATGTGTCCTTCCTGCTCTGTCTCTGTCTAATGAGAGGAGGAGTTAACAGGTCAGAATGATGTGTCCTTCCTGCTCTGTCTAATGAGAGGAGGAGTTAACAGGTCAGAATGATGTGTCCTTCCTGCTCTGTCTAATGAGAGGAGGAGTTAACAGGTCAGAATGATGTGTCCTTCCTGCTCTGTCTAATGAGAGGAGGAGTTAACAGGTCAGAATGATGTGTCCTTCCTGCTCTGTCTCTGTCTAATGAGAGGAGGAGTTAACAGGTCAGAATGATGTGTCCTTCCTGCTCTGTCTCTGTCTAATGAGAGGAGGAGTTAACAGGTCAGAATGATGTGTCCTTCCTGCTCTGTCTAATGAGAGGAGGAGTTAACAGGTCAGAATGATGTGTCCTTCCTGCTCTGTCTAATGAGAGGAGGAGTTAACAGGTCAGAATGATGTGTCCTTCCTGCTCTGTCTAATGAGAGGAGGAGTTAACAGGTCAGAATGATGTGTCCTTCCTGCTCTGTCTAATGAGAGGAGGAGTTAACAGGTCAGAATGATGTCCTTCTGTCTCTGTCTAATGAGAGGAGGAGTTAACAGGTCAGAATGATGTGTCCTTCCTGCTCTGTCTAATGAGAGGAGGAGTTAACAGGTCAGAATGATGTGTCCTTCCTGCTCTGTCTAATGAGAGGAGGAGTTAACAGGTCAGAATGATGTGTCCTTCCTGCTCTGTCTAATGAGAGGAGGAGTTAACAGGTCAGAATGATGTGTCCTTCCTGCTCTGTCTAATGAGAGGAGGAGTTAACAGGTCAGAATGATGTTTCCTTCCTGCTCTGTCTAATGAGAGGAGGAGTTAACAGGTCAGAATGATGTGTCCTTCCTGCTCTGTCTAATGAGAGGAGGAGTTAACAGGTCAGAATGATGTGTCCTTCCTGCTCTGTCTAATGAGAGGAGGAGTTAACAGGTCAGAATGATGTGTCCTTCCTGCTCTGTCTCTGTCTAATGAGAGGAGGAGTTAACAGGTCAGAATGATGTGTCCTTCCTGCTCTGTCTAATGTCTAATGAGAGGAGGAGTTAACAGGTCAGAATGATGTGTCCTTCCTGCTCTGTCTAATGAGAGGAGGAGTTAACAGGTCAGAATGATGTTTCCTTCCTGCTCTGTCTAATGAGAGGAGGAGTTAACAGGTCAGAATGATGTGTCCTTCCTGCTCTGTCTAATGAGAGGAGGAGTTAACAGGTCAGAATGATGTTTCCTTCCTGCTCTGTCTAATGAGAGGAGGAGTTAACAGGTCAGAATGATGTGTCCTTCCTGCTCTGTCTAATGAGAGGAGGAGTTAACAGGTCAGAATGATGTGTCCTTCCTGCTCTGTCTAATGAGAGGAGGAGTTAACAGGTCAGAATGATGTGTCCTTCCTGCTCTGTCTAATGAGAGGAGGAGTTAACAGGTCAGAATGATGTGTCCTTCCTGCTCTGTCTAATGAGAGGAGGAGTTAACAGGTCAGAATGATGTGTCCTTCCTGCTCTGTCTAATGAGAGGAGGAGTTAACAGGTCAGAATGATGTGTCCTTCCTGCTCTGTCTAATGAGAGGAGGAGTTAACAGGTCAGAATGATGTGTCCTTCCTGCTCTGTCTAATGAGAGGAGGAGTTAACAGGTCAGAATGATGTGTCCTTCCTGCTCTGTCTAATGAGAGGAGGAGTTAACAGGTCAGAATGATGTGTCCTTCCTGCTCTGTCTAATGAGAGGAGGAGTTAACAGGTCAGAATGATGTGTCCTTCCTGCTCTGTCTAATGAGAGGAGGAGTTAACAGGTCAGAATGATGTGTCCTTCCTGCTCTGTCTAATGAGAGGAGGAGTTAACAGGTCAGAATGATGTGTCCTTCCTGCTCTGTCTAATGAGAGGAGGAGTTAACAGGTCAGAATGATGTGTCCTTCCTTCTCTGTCTCTGTCTAATGAGAGGAGGAGTTAACAGGTCAGAATGATGTGTCCTTCCTGCTCTGTCTAATGAGAGGAGGAGTTAACAGGTCAGAATGATGTGTCCTTCCTGCTCTGTCTAATGAGAGGAGGAGTTAACAGGTCAGAATGATGTGTCCTTCCTGCTCTGTCTAATGAGAGGAGGAGTTAACAGGTCAGAATGATGTGTCCTTCCTGCTCTGTCTAATGTCTAATGAGAGGAGGAGTTAACAGGTCAGAATGATGTGTCCTTCCTGCTCTGTCTAATGAGAGGAGGAGTTAACAGGTCAGAATGATGTGTCCTTCCTGCTCTGTCTAATGAGAGGAGGAGTTAACAGGTCAGAATGATGTGTCCTTCCTGCTCTGTCTAATGAGAGGAGGAGTTAACAGGTCAGAATGATGTGTCCTTCCTGCTCTGTCTAATGAGAGGAGGAGTTAACAGGTCAGAATGATGTGTCCTTCCTGCTCTGTCTAATGAGAGGAGGAGTTAACAGGTCAGAATGATGTGTCCTTCCTGCTCTGTCTAATGAGAGGAGGAGTTAACAGGTCAGAATGATGTGTCCTTCCTGCTCTGTCTAATGAGAGGAGGAGTTAACAGGTCAGAATGATGTGTCCTTCCTGCTCTGTCTAATGAGAGGAGGAGTTAACAGGTCAGAATGATGTTTCCTTCCTGCTCTGTCTAATGAGAGGAGGAGTTAACAGGTCAGAATGATGTGTCCTTCCTGCTCTGTCTAATGAGAGGAGGAGTTAACAGGTCAGAATGATGTGTCCTTCCTGCTCTGTCTCTGTCTAATGAGAGGAGGAGTTAACAGGTCAGAATGATGTGTCCTTCCTGCTCTGTCTAATGAGAGGAGGAGTTAACAGGTCAGAATGATGTGTCCTTCCTGCTCTGTCTAATGAGAGGAGGAGTTAACAGGTCAGAATGATGTGTCCTTCCTGCTCTGTCTAATGAGAGGAGGAGTTAACAGGTCAGAATGATGTGTCCTTCCTGCTCTGTCTCTGTCTAATGAGAGGAGGAGTTAACAGGTCAGAATGATGTGTCCTTCCTGCCTGCTCTGTCTAATGAGAGGAGGAGTTAACAGGTCAGAATGATGTGTCCTTCCTGCTCTGTCTAATGAGAGGAGGAGTTAACAGGTCAGAATGATGTGTCCTTCCTGCTCTGTCTAATGAGAGGAGGAGTTAACAGGTCAGAATGATGTGTCCTTCCTGCTCTGTCTAATGAGAGGAGGAGTTAACAGGTCAGAATGATGTGTCCTTCCTGCTCTGTCTAATGAGAGGAGGAGTTAACAGGTCAGAATGATGTTTCCTTCCTGCTCTGTCTCTGTCTAATGAGAGGAGGAGTTAACAGGTCAGAATGATGTGTCCTTCCTGCTCTGTCTAATGAGAGGAGGAGTTAACAGGTCAGAATGATGTGTCCTTCCTGCTCTGTCTAATGAGAGGAGGAGTTAACAGGTCAGAATGATGTGTCCTTCCTGCTCTGTCTAATGAGAGGAGGAGTTAACAGGTCAGAATGATGTGTCCTTCCTGCTCTGTCTAATGAGAGGAGGAGTTAACAGGTCAGAATGATGTTTCCTTCCTGCTCTGTCTAATGAGAGGAGGAGTTAACAGGTCAGAATGATGTGTCCTTCCTGCTCTGTCTAATGAGAGGAGGAGTTAACAGGTCAGAATGATGTGTCCTTCCTGCTCTGTCTAATGAGAGGAGGAGTTAACAGGTCAGAATGATGTGTCCTTCCTGCTCTGCTCTGTCTAATGAGAGGAGGAGTTAACAGGTCAGAATGATGTGTCCTTCCTGCTCTGTCTCTGTCTAATGAGAGGAGGAGTTAACAGGTCAGAATGATGTGTCCTTCCTGCTCTGTCTAATGAGAGGAGGAGTTAACAGGTCAGAATGATGTTTCCTTCCTGCTCTGTCTAATGAGAGGAGGAGTTAACAGGTCAGAATGATGTGTCCTTCCTGCTCTGTCTAATGAGAGGAGGAGTTAACAGGTCAGAATGATGTGTCCTTCCTGCTCTGTCTAATGAGAGGAGGAGTTAACAGGTCAGAATGATGTGTCCTTCCTGCTCTGTCTAATGAGAGGAGGAGTTAACAGGTCAGAATGATGTATCCTTCCTGCTCTGTCTAATGAGAGGAGGAGTTAACAGGTCAGAATGATGTGTCCTTCCTGCTCTGTCTAATGAGAGGAGGAGTTAACAGGTCAGAATGATGTGTCCTTCCTGCTCTGTCTAATGAGAGGAGGAGTTAACAGGTCAGAATGATGTATCCTTCCTGCTCTGTCTAATGAGAGGAGGAGTTAACAGGTCAGAATGATGTGTCCTTCCTGCTCTGTCTAATGAGAGGAGGAGTTAACAGGTCAGAATGATGTGTCCTTCCTGCTCTGTCTAATGAGAGGAGGAGTTAACAGGTCAGAATGATGTGTCCTTCCTGCTCTGTCTAATGAGAGGAGGAGTTAACAGGTCAGAATGATGTGTCCTTCCTGCTCTGTCTAATGAGAGGAGGAGTTAACAGGTCAGAATGATGTGTCCTTCCTGCTCTGTCTAATGAGAGGAGGAGTTAACAGGTCAGAATGATGTATCCTTCCTGCTCTGTCTAATGAGAGGAGGAGTTAACAGGTCAGAATGATGTGTCCTTCCTGCTCTGTCTAATGAGAGGAGGAGTTAACAGGTCAGAATGATGTGTCCTTCCTGCTCTGTCTCTGTCTAATGAGAGGAGGAGTTAACAGGTCAGAATGATGTGTCCTTCCTGCTCTGTCTAATGAGAGGAGGAGTTAACAGGTCAGAATGATGTATCCTTCCTGCTCTGTCTAATGAGAGGAGGAGTTAACAGGTCAGAATGATGTGTCCTTCCTGCTCTGTCTAATGAGAGGAGGAGTTAACAGGTCAGAATGATGTTTCCTTCCTGCTCTGTCTCTGTCTAATGAGAGGAGGAGTTAACAGGTCAGAATGATGTGTCCTTCCTGCTCTGTCTAATGAGAGGAGGAGTTAACAGGTCAGAATGATGTGTCCTTCCTGCTCTGTCTAATGAGAGGAGGAGTTAACAGGTCAGAATGATGTGTCCTTCCTGTTCTGTCTAATGAGAGGAGGAGTTAACAGGTCAGAATGATGTTTCCTTCCTGTTCTGTCTAATGAGAGGAGGAGTTAACAGGTCAGAATGATGTGTCCTTCCTGCTCTGTCTAATGAGAGGAGGAGTTAACAGGTCAGAATGATGTGTCCTTCCTGCTCTGTCTCTGTCTAATGAGAGGAGGAGTTAACAGGTCAGAATGATGTGTCCTTCCTGCTCTGTCTAATGAGAGGAGGGGTTAACAGGTCAGAATGATGTGTCCTTCCTGCTCTGTCTAATGAGAGGAGGAGTTAACAGGTCAGAATGATGTGTCCTTCCTGCTCTGTCTAATGAGAGGAGGAGTTAACAGGTCAGAATGATGTGTCCTTCCTGCTCTGTCTCTGTCTAATGAGAGGAGGAGTTAACAGGTCAGAATGATGTGTCCTTCCTGCTCTGTCTCTGTCTAATGAGAGGAGGAGTTAACAGGTCAGAATGATGTGTCCTTCCTGCTCTGTCTAATGAGAGGAGGAGTTAACAGGTCAGAATGATGTGTCCTTCCTGCTCTGTCTAATGAGAGGAGGAGTTAACAGGTCAGAATGATGTGTCCTTCCTGCTCTGTCTAATGAGAGGAGGAGTTAACAGGTCAGAATGATGTGTCCTTCCTGCTCTGTCTAATGAGAGGAGGAGTTAACAGGTCAGAATGATGTTTCCTTCCTGCTCTGTCTCTGTCTAATGAGAGGAGGAGTTAACAGGTCAGAATGATGTGTCCTTCCTGCTCTGTCTAATGAGAGGAGGAGTTAACAGGTCAGAATGATGTGTCCTTCCTGCTCTGTCTAATGAGAGGAGGAGTTAACAGGTCAGAATGATGTGTCCTTCCTGCTCTGTCTAATGAGAGGAGGAGTTAACAGGTCAGAATGATGTGTCCTTCCTGCTCTGTCTAATGAGAGGAGGAGTTAACAGGTCAGAATGATGTTTCCTTCCTGCTCTGTCTAATGAGAGGAGGAGTTAACAGGTCAGAATGATGTGTCCTTCCTGCTCTGTCTAATGAGAGGAGGAGTTAACAGGTCAGAATGATGTGTCCTTCCTGCTCTGTCTAATGAGAGGAGGAGTTAACAGGTCAGAATGATGTGTCCTTCCTGTCTCTGTCTAATGAGAGGAGGAGTTAACAGGTCAGAATGATGTGTCCTTCCTTCCTGCTCTGTCTAATGAGAGGAGGAGTTAACAGGTCAGAATGATGTGTCCTTCCTGCTCTGTCTAATGAGAGGAGGAGTTAACAGGTCAGAATGATGTGTCCTTCCTGCTCTGTCTAATGAGAGGAGGAGTTAACAGGTCAGAATGATGTGTCCTTCCTGCTCTGTCTAATGAGAGGAGGAGTTAACAGGTCAGAATGATGTTTCCTTCCTGCTCTGTCTAATGAGAGGAGGAGTTAACAGGTCAGAATGATGTGTCCTTCCTGCTCTGTCTAATGAGAGGAGGAGTTAACAGGTCAGAATGATGTATCCTTCCTGCTCTGTCTAATGAGAGGAGGAGTTAACAGGTCAGAATGATGTGTCCTTCCTGCTCTGTCTAATGAGAGGAGGAGTTAACAGGTCAGAATGATGTGTCCTTCCTGCTCTGTCTAATGAGAGGAGGAGTTAACAGGTCAGAATGATGTGTCCTTCCTGCTCTGTCTAATGAGAGGAGGAGTTAACAGGTCAGAATGATGTGTCCTTCCTGCTCTGTCTAATGAGAGGAGGAGTTAACAGGTCAGAATGATGTTTCCTTCCTGCTCTGTCTAATGAGAGGAGGAGTTAACAGGTCAGAATGATGTATCCTTCCTGCTCTGTCTAATGAGAGGAGGAGTTAACAGGTCAGAATGATGTGTCCTTCCTGCTCTGTCTAATGAGAGGAGGAGTTAACAGGTCAGAATGATGTGTCCTTCTCTGCTCTGTCTAATGAGAGGAGGAGTTAACAGGTCAGAATGATGTGTCCTTCCTGCTCTGTCTAATGAGAGGAGGAGTTAACAGGTCAGAATGATGTGTCCTTCCTGCTCTGTCTAATGAGAGGAGGAGTTAACAGGTCAGAATGATGTGTCCTTCCTGCTCTGTCTAATGAGAGGAGGAGTTAACAGGTCAGAATGATGTTTCCTTCCTGCTCTGTCCTTCCTGCTCTGTCTAATGAGAGGAGGAGTTAACAGGTCAGAATGATGTGTCCTTCCTGCTCTGTCTAATGAGAGGAGGAGTTAACAGGTCAGAATGATGTGTCCTTCCTGCTCTGTCTAATGAGAGGAGGAGTTAACAGGTCAGAATGATGTGTCCTTCCTGCTCTGTCTCTGTCTAATAATGAGAGGAGGAGTTAACAGGTCAGAATGATGTGTCCTTCCTGCTCTGTCTAATGAGAGGAGGAGTTAACAGGTCAGAATGATGTGTCCTTCCTGCTCTGTCTAATGAGAGGAGGAGTTAACAGGTCAGAATGATGTGTCCTTCCTGCTCTGTCTAATGAGAGGAGGAGTTAACAGGTCAGAATGATGTTTCCTTTCCTGTCTCTGTCTAATGAGAGGAGGAGTTAACAGGTCAGAATGATGTGTCCTTCCTGCTCTGTCTAATGAGAGGAGGAGTTAACAGGTCAGAATGATGTCCTTCCTGCTCCTTCCTGCTCTGTCTAATCAGGTCAGAATGATGTGTCCTTCCTGCTCTGTCTAATGAGAGGAGGAGTTAACAGGTCAGAATGATGTGTCCTTCCTGCTCTGTCTAATGAGAGGAGGAGTTAACAGGTCAGAATGATGTGTCCTTCCTGCTCTGTCTAATGAGAGGAGGAGTTAACAGGTCAGAATGATGTGTCCTTCCTGCTCTGTCTCTGTCTAATGAGAGGAGGAGTTAACAGGTCAGAATGATGTGTCCTTCCTGCTCTGTCTAATGAGAGGAGGAGTTAACAGGTCAGAATGATGTGTCCTTCCTGCTCTGTCTAATGAGAGGAGGAGTTAACAGGTCAGAATGATGTGTCCTTCCTGCTCTGTCTAATGAGAGGAGGAGTTAACAGGTCAGAATGATGTGTCCTTCCTGCTCTGTCTAATGAGAGGAGGAGTTAACAGGTCAGAATGATGTGTCCTTCCTGCTCTGTCTCTGTCTAATGAGAGGAGGAGTTAACAGGTCAGAATGATGTGTCCTTCCTGCTCTGTCTAATGAGGAGGAGTTAACAGGTCAGAATGATGTGTCCTTCCTGCTCTGTCTCTGTCTAATGAGAGAGGAGTTAACAGGTCAGAATGATGTGTCCTTCCTGCTCTGTCTAATGAGAGGAGGAGTTAACAGGTCAGAATGATGTGTCCTTCCTGCTCTGTCTAATGAGAGGAGGAGTTAACAGGTCAGAATGATGTTTCCTTCCTGCTCTGTCTAATGAGAGGAGGAGTTAACAGGTCAGAATGATGTGTCCTTCCTGCTCTGTCTAATGAGAGGAGGAGTTAACAGGTCAGAATGATGTGTCCTTCCTGCTCTGTCTAATGAGAGGAGGAGTTAACAGGTCAGAATGATGTGTCCTTCCTGCTCTGTCTAATGAGAGGAGGAGTTAACAGGTCAGAATGATGTGTCCTTCCTGCTCTGTCTAATGAGAGGAGGAGTTAACAGGTCAGAATGATGTGTCCTTCCTGCTCTGTCTAATGAGAGGAGGAGTTAACAGGTCAGAATGATGTGTCCTTCCTGCTCTGTCTAATGAGAGGAGGAGTTAACAGGTCAGAATGATGTGTCCTTCCTGCTCTGTCTAATGAGAGGAGGAGTTAACAGGTCAGAATGATGTGTCCTTCCTGCTCTGTCTAATGAGAGGAGGAGTTAACAGGTCAGAATGATGTGTCCTTCCTGCTCTGTCTAATGAGAGGAGGAGTTAACAGGTCAGAATGATGTGTCCTTCCTGCTCTGTCTAATGAGAGGAGGAGTTAACAGGTCAGAATGATGTGTCCTTCCTGCTCTGTCTAATGAGAGGAGGAGTTAACAGGTCAGAATGATGTGTCCTTCCTGCTCTGTCTAATGAGAGGAGGAGTTAACAGGTCAGAATGATGTGTCCTTCCTGCTCTGTCTAATGAGAGGAGGAGTTAACAGGTCAGAATGATGTGTCCTTCCTGCTCTGTCTAATGAGAGGAGGAGTTAACAGGTCAGAATGATGTGTCCTTCCTGCTCTGTCTAATGAGAGGAGGAGTTAACAGGTCAGAATGATGTGTCCTTCCTGCTCTGTCTAATGAGAGGAGGAGTTAACAGGTCAGAATGATGTGTCCTTCCTGCTCTGTCTAATGAGAGGAGGAGTTAACAGGTCAGAATGATGTGTCCTTCCTGCTCTGTCTCTGTCTAATGAGAGGAGGAGTTAACAGGTCAGAATGATGTGTCCTTCCTGCTCTGTCTAATGAGAGGAGGAGTTAACAGGTCAGAATGATGTGTCCTTCCTGCTCTGTCTAATGAGAGGAGGAGTTAACAGGTCAGAATGATGTGTCCTTCCTGCTCTGTCTAATGAGAGGAGGAGTTAACAGGTCAGAATGATGTGTCCTTCCTGCTCTGTCTAATGAGAGGAGGAGTTAACAGGTCAGAATGATGTGTCCTTCCTGCTCTGTCTAATGAGAGGAGGAGTTAACAGGTCAGAATGATGTGTCCTTCCTGCTCTGTCTAATGAGAGGAGGAGTTAACAGGTCAGAATGATGTGTCCTTCCTGCTCTGTCTAATGAGAGGAGGAGTTAACAGGTCAGAATGATGTGTCCTTCCTGCTCTGTCTAATGAGAGGAGGAGTTAACAGGTCAGAATGATGTGTCCTTCCTGCTCTGTCTAATGAGAGGAGGAGTTAACAGGTCAGAATGATGTGTCCTTCCTGCTCTGTCTAATGAGAGGAGGAGTTAACAGGTCAGAATGATGTGTCCTTCCTGCTCTGTCTAATGAGAGGAGGAGTTAACAGGTCAGAATGATGTGTCCTTCCTGCTCTGTCTAATGAGAGGAGGAGTTAACAGGTCAGAATGATGTGTCCTTCCTGCTCTGTCTAATGAGAGGAGGAGTTAACAGGTCAGAATGATGTGTCCTTCCTGCTCTGTCTAATGAGAGGAGGAGTTAACAGGTCAGAATGATGTGTCCTTCCTGCTCTGTCTAATGAGAGGAGGAGTTAACAGGTCAGAATGATGTGTCCTTCCTGCTCTGTCTAATGAGAGGAGGAGTTAACAGGTCAGAATGATGTGTCCTTCCTGCTCTGTCTAATGAGAGGAGGAGTTAACAGGTCAGAATGATGTGTCCTTCCTGCTCTGTCTAATGAATGAGGAGGAGTTAACAGGTCAGAATGATGTGTCCTTCCTGCTCTGTCTCTGTCTAATGAGAGGAGGAGTTAACAGGTCAGAATGATGTGTCCTTCCTGCTCTGTCTAATGAGAGGAGGAGTTAACAGGTCAGAATGATGTTTCCTTCCTGCTCTGTCTAATGAGAGGAGGAGTTAACAGGTCAGAATGATGTGTCCTTCCTGCTCTGTCTAATGAGAGGAGGAGTTAACAGGTCAGAATGATGTCCTTCCTTCTGTCTCTGTCTAATGAGAGGAGGAGTTAACAGGTCAGAATGATGTGTCCTTCCTGCTCTGTCTAATGAGAGGAGGAGTTAACAGGTCAGAATGATGTGTCCTTCCTGCTCTGTCTCTGTCTAATGAGAGGAGGAGTTAACAGGTCAGAATGATGTGTCCTTCCTGCTCTGTCTAATGGAGGAGTTAACAGGTCAGAATGATGTGTCCTTCCTGCTCTGTAACAGGTCAGAATGATGTGTCCTTCCTGCTCTGTCTAATGAGAGGAGGAGTTAACAGGTCAGAATGATGTGTCCTTCCTGCTCTGTCTCTGTCTAATGAGAGGAGGAGTTAACAGGTCAGAATGATGTGTCCTTCCTGCTCTGTCTAATGAGAGGAGGAGTTAACAGGTCAGAATGATGTGTCCTTCCTGCTCTGTCTAATGAGAGGAGGAGTTAACAGGTCAGAATGATGTGTCCTTCCTGCTCTGTCTAATGAGAGGAGGAGTTAACAGGTCAGAATGATGTGTCCTTCCTGCTCTGTCTAATGAGAGGAGGAGTTAACAGGTCAGAATGATGTGTCCTTCCTGCTCTGTCTAATGAGAGGAGGAGTTAACAGGTCAGAATGATGTGTCCTTCCTGCTCTGTCTAATGAGAGGAGGAGTTAACAGGTCAGAATGATGTGTCCTTCCTGCTCTGTCTCTGTCTAATGAGAGGAGGAGTTAACAGGTCAGAATGATGTGTCCTTCCTGCTCTGTCTAATGAGAGGAGGAGTTAACAGGTCAGAATGATGTGTCCTTCCTGCTCTGTCTAATGAGAGGAGGAGTTAACAGGTCAGAATGATGTGTCCTTCCTGCTCTGTCTAATGAGAGGAGGAGTTAACAGGTCAGAATGATGTGTCCTTCCTGCTCTGTCTAATGAGAGGAGGAGTTAACAGGTCAGAATGATGTCCTTCCTGCTCTGTCTAATGAGAGGAGGAGTTAACAGGTCTGTCCTCTGTCTAATGAGAGGAGGAGTTAACAGGTCAGAATGATGTGTCCTTCCTGCTCTGTCTAATGAGAGGAGGAGTTAACAGGTCAGAATGATGTGTCCTTCCTGTCTCTGTCTAATGAGAGGAGGAGTTAACAGGTCAGAATGATGTGTCCTTCCTGCTCTGTCTAATGAGAGGAGGAGTTAACAGGTCAGAATGATGTCCTTCCTGCTCTGTCTAATGAGAGGAGGAGTTAACAGGTCAGAATGATGTGTCCTTCCTCTCTGTCTAATGAGAGGAGGAGTTAACAGGTCAGAATGATGTGTCCTTCCTGCTCTGTCTAATGAGAGGAGGAGTTAACAGGTCAGAATGATGTGTCCTTCCTGCTCTGTCTAATGAGAGGAGGAGTTAACAGGTCAGAATGATGTGTCCTTCCTGCTCTGTCTCTGTCTAATGAGAGGAGGAGTTAACAGGTCAGAATGATGTGTCCTTCTGCTCTGTCTCTGTCTAATGAGAGGAGGAGTTAACAGGTCAGAATGATGTGTCCTTCCTGCTCTGTCTCTGTCTAATGAGAGGAGGAGTTAACAGGTCAGAATGATGTGTCCTTCCTGCTCTGTCTAATGAGAGGAGGAGTTAACAGGTCAGAATGATGTGTCCTTCCTGCTCTGTCTAATGAGAGGAGGAGTTAACAGGTCAGAATGATGTGTCCTTCCTGCTCTGTCTCTGTCTAATGAGAGGAGGAGTTAACAGGTCAGAATGATGTTTCCTTCCTTCCTAATGAGAGGAGGAGTTAACAGGTCTGTCCTTCCTGCTCTGTCTAATGAGAGGAGGAGTTAACAGGTCAGAATGATGTGTCCTTCCTGCTCTGTCTAATGAGAGGAGGAGTTAACAGGTCAGAATGATGTGTCCTTCCTGCTCTGTCTAATGAGAGGAGGAGTTAACAGGTCAGAATGATGTGTCCTTCCTGCTCTGTCTAATGAGAGGAGGAGTTAACAGGTCAGAATGATGTGTCCTTTCCTGTCTCTGTCTAATGAGAGGAGGAGTTAACAGGTCAGAATGATGTGTCCTTCCTGCTCTGTCTAATGAGAGGAGGAGTTAACAGGTCAGAATGATGTGTCCTTCCTGCTCTGTCTAATGAGAGGAGGAGTTAACAGGTCAGAATGATGTGTCCTTCCTCTCTGTCTCTGTCTAATGAGAGGAGGAGTTAACAGGTCAGAATGATGTGTCCTTCCTCTCTGTCTCTGTCTAATGAGAGGAGGAGTTAACAGGTCAGAATGATGTGTCCTTCCTGCTCTGTCTCTGTCTAATGAGAGGAGGAGTTAACAGGTCAGAATGATGTGTCCTTCCTGCTCTGTCTAATGAGAGGAGGAGCAGGTCTGTGTCCTTCCTGCTCTGTCTAATGAGAGGAGGAGTTAACAGGTCAGAATGATGTGTCCTTCCTGCTTCTGCTCTGTCTAATGAGAGGAGGAGTTAACAGGTCAGAATGATGTGTCCTTCCTGCTCTGTCTCTGTCTAATGAGAGGAGGAGTTAACAGGTCAGAATGATGTGTCCTTCCTGCTCTGTCTAATGAGAGGAGGAGTTAACAGGTCAGAATGATGTGTCCTTCCTGCTCTGTCTCTGTCTAATGAGAGGAGGAGTTAACAGGTCAGAATGATGTGTCCTTCCTGCTCTGTCTCTGTCTAATGAGAGGAGGAGTTAACAGGTCAGAATGATGTATCCTTCCTGCTCTGTCTCTGTCTAATGAGAGGAGGAGTTAACAGGTCAGAATGATGTGTCCTTCCTGCTCTGTCTCTGTCTAATGAGAGGAGGGGTTAACAGGTCAGAATGATGTTTCCTTCCTGCTCTGTCTAATGAGAGGAGGAGTTAACAGGTCAGAATGATGTGTCCTTCCTGCTCTGTCTAATGAGAGGAGGGGTTAACAGGTCAGAATGATGTGTCCTTCCTGCTCTGTCTCTGTCTAATGAGAGGAGGAGTTAACAGGTCAGAATGATGTGTCCTTCCTGCTCTGTCTAATGAGAGGAGGAGTTAACAGGTCAGAATGATGTGTCCTTCCTGCTCTGCTCTGTCTAATGAGAGGAGGGTTAACAGGTCAGAATGATGTGTCCTTCCTGCTCTGTCTCTGTCTAATGAGAGGAGGAGTTAACAGGTCAGAATGATGTGTCCTTCCTGCTCTGTCTAATGAGAGGAGGAGTTAACAGGTCAGAATGATGTGTCCTTCCTGCTCTGTCTAATGAGAGGAGGAGTTAACAGGTCAGAATGATGTGTCCTTCCTGCTCTGTCTAATGAGAGGAGGAGTTAACAGGTCAGAATGATGTTTCCTTCCTGCTCTGTCTAATGAGAGGAGGAGTTAACAGGTCAGAATGATGTGTCCTTCCTGCTCTGTCTCTGTCTAATGAGAGGAGGAGTTAACAGGTCAGAATGATGTGTCCTTCCTGCTCTGTCTAATGAGAGGAGGAGTTAACAGGTCAGAATGATGTGTCCTTCCTGCTCTGTCTAATGAGAGGAGGAGTTAACAGGTCAGAATGATGTGTCCTTCCTGCTCTGTCTAATGAGAGGAGGAGTTAACAGGTCAGAATGATGTGTCCTTCCTGCTCTGTCTCTGTCTAATGAGGAGGAGTTAACAGGTCAGAATGATGTGTCCTTCCTGCTCTGTCTAATGAGAGGAGGAGTTAACAGGTCAGAATGATGTGTCCTTCCTTCCTGCTCTGTCTCTCTGTCTAATGAGAGGAGGAGTTAACAGGTCAGAATGATGTGTCCTTCCTGCTCTGTCTAATGAGAGGAGGAGTTAACAGGTCAGAATGATGTATCCTTCCTGCTCTGTCTAATGAGAGGAGAGTTAACAGGTCAGAATGATGTGTCCTTCCTGCTCTGTCTAATGAGAGGAGGAGTTAACAGGTCAGAATGATGTGTCCTTCCTGCTCTGTCTAATGAGAGGAGGAGTTAACAGGTCAGAATGATGTGTCCTTCCTGCTCTGTCTAATGAGAGGAGGAGTTAACAGGTCAGAATGATGTATCCTTCCTGCTCTGTCTCTGTCTAATGAGAGGAGGAGTTAACAGGTCAGAATGATGTGTCCTTCCTGCTCTGTCTAATGAGAGGAGGAGTTAACAGGTCAGAATGATGTGTCCTTCCTGCTCTGTCTAATGAGAGGAGGAGTTAACAGGTCAGAATGATGTGTCCTTCCTGCTCTGTCTAATGAGAGGAGGAGTTAACAGGTCAGAATGATGTGTCCTTCCTGCTCTGTCTAATGAGAGGAGGAGTTAACAGGTCAGAATGATGTTTCCTTCCTGCTCTGTCTAATGAGAGGAGGAGTTAACAGGTCAGAATGATGTATCCTTCCTGCTCTGTCTAATGAGAGGAGGAGTTAACAGGTCAGAATGATGTTTCCTTCCTGCTCTGTCTAATGAGAGGAGGAGTTAACAGGTCAGAATGATGTGTCCTTCCTGCTCTGTCTAATGAGAGGAGGAGTTAACAGGTCAGAATGATGTGTCCTTCCTGCTCTGTCTCTGTCTAATGAGAGGAGGAGTTAACAGGTCAGAATGATGTGTCCTTCCTGCTCTGTCTAATGAGAGGAGGAGTTAACAGGTCAGAATGATGTGTCCTTCCTGCTCTGTCTAATGAGAGGAGGAGTTAACAGGTCAGAATGATGTGTCCTTCCTGCTCTGTCTAATGAGAGGAGGAGTTAACAGGTCAGAATGATGTTTCCTTCCTGCTCTGTCTAATGAGAGGAGGGGTTAACAGGTCAGAATGATGTATCCTTCCTGCTCTGTCTCTGTCTAATGAGAGGAGGAGTTAACAGGTCAGAATGATGTTTCCTTCCTGCTCTGTCTCTGTCTAATGAGAGGAGGAGTTAACAGGTCAGAATGATGTGTCCTTCCCTGCTCTGTCTAAGCAGAGGAGAGTTAACAGGTCAGAATGATGTGTCCTTCCTGCTCTGTCTGTCTAATCAGAGAGGTTAACAGGGTCAGAATGATGTGTCTTCCTGCTCTGTCTAATGAGAGGGTTAACAGGTCAGATGATGTTTTCCTTACCTGCTCTGTCTAATGAGAGGAGGGTTAAGGGTAGAATGATGTGTCCTTCCTGCTCTGTCTAATGAGAGCAGGAGTTAACAGGTCAGAATGATGTATCCTTCCCCTATCTCTCTGTCTCAGTGTAAATAATATAATACACACAGACATGACATTTTACCAAGACATACACACAGAGATGAAGGCAAGTCTACATTAGGAACACATACGCAAATACACACGTCAGAGAGGCCATTTTACTTGACTAGCAGCTAGCAGCTCTGATTATGTGTGTTTGTG
>NW_025746256.1:0-62500 GCF_021184085.1 Oncorhynchus gorbuscha
GTAGATAAAGTTTTAGGGAACATGGAGGTAGTTGGTGATAAAGTGTTAGGGAACAGGGAGGTAGCTGTATATAAAGTGTTAAGGAACAGGGAGGTAGCTGTATATAAAGTGTTAGGGAACAGGGAGGTAGCTGTAGATAAAGTGTTAGGGAACAGGGAGGTAGATGTATATAAAGTGTGAGGGAACAGGGAGATAGCTGTAGATAAAGTGTTAGGGAACAGGGAGGTAGCTGTAGATAAAGTGTTAGGGAACAGGGAGGTAGCTGTAGATAAAGTGTTAGGGAACAGGGAGGTAGATGTATATAAAGTGTTAGGGAACAGGGAGGTAGATGTATATAAAGTGTTAGGGAACAGGGAGGTAGCTGGTGATAAAGTGTTAGGGAACAGGGAGGTAGCTGTAGATAAAGTGTTAGGGAACAGGGAGGTAGCTGTAGATAAAGTGTTAGGGAACAGGGAGGTAGCTGTATATAAAGTGTTAAGGAACAGGGAGGTAGCTGTATATAAAGTGTTAGGGAACAGGGAGGTAGCTGTATATAAAGTGTTAGTGAACAGGGAGGTAGCTGGTGATAAAGTGTTAGGGAACAGGGAGGTGGCTGTATATAAAGTGTTAGGGGTTAGGGAACAGGGAGGTGGCTGTATATAAAGTGTTAGGGGTTAGGGAACAGGGAGGTGGCTGTATATAAAGTGTTAGGGGTTAGGGAACAGGGAGGTGGCTGTATATAAAGTGTTAGGGAACAGGGAGGTGGCTGTATATAAAGTGTTAGGGGTTAGGGAACAGGGAGGTGGCTGTATATAAAGTGTTAGGGGTTAGGGAACAGGGAGGTGGCTGTATATAAAGTGTTAGGGGTTAGGGAACAGGGAGGTGGCTGTATATAAAGTGTTAGGGAACAGGGAGGTGGCTGTATATAAAGTGTTAGGGGTTAGGGAACAGGGAGGTAGCTGTAGATAAAGTGTTAGGGAACAGGGAGGTAGATGTATATAAAGTGTTAGGGGTTAGGGAACAGGGAGGTAGCTGTAGATAAAGTTTTAGGGAACAGGGAGGTAGATGTATATAAAGTGTTAGGGAACAGGGAGGTAGATGTATATAAAGTGTTAGGGAACAGGGAGGTAGCTGGTGATAAAGTGTTAGGGAACAGGGAGGTAGCTGTAGATAAAGTGTTAGGGAACAGGGAGGTAGCTGTAGATAAAGTGTTAGGGAACAGGGAGGTAGCTGTATATAAAGTGTTAAGGAACAGGGAGGTAGCTGTATATAAAGTGTTAGGGAACAGGGAGGTAGCTGTATATAAAGTGTTAGTGAACAGGGAGGTAGCTGGTGATAAAGTGTTAGGGAACAGGGAGGTGGCTGTATATAAAGTGTTAGGGGTTAGGGAACAGGGAGGTGGCTGTATATAAAGTGTTAGGGGTTAGGGAACAGGGAGGTGGCTGTATATAAAGTGTTAGGGGTTAGGGAACAGGGAGGTGGCTGTATATAAAGTGTTAGGGAACAGGGAGGTGGCTGTATATAAAGTGTTAGGGGTTAGGGAACAGGGAGGTGGCTGTATATAAAGTGTTAGGGGTTAGGGAACAGGGAGGTGGCTGTATATAAAGTGTTAGGGGTTAGGGAACAGGGAGGTGGCTGTATATAAAGTGTTAGGGAACAGGGAGGTGGCTGTATATAAAGTGTTAGGGGTTAGGGAACAGGGAGGTAGCTGTAGATAAAGTGTTAGGGAACAGGGAGGTAGATGTATATAAAGTGTTAGGGGTTAGGGAACAGGGAGGTAGCTGTAGATAAAGTTTTAGGGAACAGGGAGGTAGCTGGTGATAAAGTGTTAGGGAACAGGGAGGTAGCTGTATATAAAGTGTTAAGGAACAGGGAGGTAGCTGTATATAAAGTGTTAGGGAACAGGGAGGTAGCTGTAGATAAAGTGTTAGGGAACAGGGAGGTAGATGTATATAAAGTGTGAGGGAACAGGGAGATAGCTGTAGATAAAGTGTTAGGGAACAGGGAGGTAGCTGTAGATAAAGTGTTAGGGAACAGGGAGGTAGCTGTAGATAAAGTGTTAGGGAACAGGGAGGTAGATGTATATAAAGTGTTAGGGAACAGGGAGGTAGATGTATATAAAGTGTTAGGGAACAGGGAGGTAGCTGGTGATAAAGTGTTAGGGAACAGGGAGGTAGCTGTAGATAAAGTGTTAGGGAACAGGGAGGTAGCTGTATATAAAGTGTTAAGGAACAGGGAGGTAGCTGTATATAAAGTGTTAGGGAACAGGGAGGTAGCTGTATATAAAGTGTTAGGAACAGGGAGGTAGCTGTGATATAAAGTGTTAGGGAACAGGGAGGTGGCTGTATATAAAGTGTTAGGGGTTAGGGAACAGGGGGAGCTGTATATAAAGTGTTAGGGAACAGGGAGGTGGCTGTATATAAAGTGTTAGGGGTTAGGGAAAGGGAGGTGGCTGTATATAAAGTGTTAGGGAACAGGGAGGTGGCTGTATATAAAGTGTTAGGGGTTAGGGAACAGGGAGGTGGCTGTATATAAAGTGTTAGGGATTAGGGAACAGGGAGGTGGCTGTATATAAAGTGTTAGGGAACAGGGAGGTGGCTGTATATAAAGTGTTAGGGGTTAGGGAACAGGGAGGTAGCTGTAGATAAAGTGTTAGGGAACTGTATATAAAGCTGTGTTAGGGAACAGGGAGGTAGCTGTATATAAAGGGTTAGGGGTTAGGGAACAGGGAGGTGGCTGTATATAAAGTGTTAGGGGTTAGGGAACAGGGAGGTGGCTGTATATAAAGTGTTAGGGAACAGGGAGGTGGCTGTATATAAAGTGTTAGGGGTTAGGGAACAGGGAGGTGGCTGTATATAAAGTGTTAGGGATTAGGGAACAGGGAGGTGGCTGTATATAAAGTGTTAGGGAACAGGGAGGTGGCTGTATATAAAGTGTTAGGGGTTAGGGAACAGGGAGGTAGCTGTAGATAAAGTGTTAGGGAACAGGGAGGTAGATGTATATAAAGTGTTAGGGAACAGGGAGGTAGCTGTATATAAAGGGTTAGGGAACAGGGAGGTAGCTGTATATAAAGTGTTAGGGGTTAGGGAACAGGGAGGTAGCTATATATAAAGTGTGAGGGAACAGGGAGATAGCTGTAGATAAAGTGTTAGGGAACAGGGAGGTAGCTGTAGATAAAGTGTTAGGTAACAGGGAGGTAGCTGTAGATAAAGTGTTAGGGAACAGGGAGGTAGCTGTATATAAAGTGTTAGGGAACAGGGAGGTAGCTGGTGAGTTATATATATATAGTATTACAGTATTTTAAAAAAGTATTTAGTCAGCCACCAATTGTGCAAGTTCTCCCACCTAAAAGGATGAGAGAGGCCTGTAATTTTAATGATAGGTACACTTCAACTATGACAGACAAAATGAGAAAGGAAAATCCAGAAAATCCCATGAATTTTTTTGCAAATTATGGTGGAAAATAAGTAATTGGTCAATAACAAAAGTTGATCTCATTACTTTGTTATATACCCTTTGTTGGCAATGACTGAGGTCAAACGTTTTCTGTAAGTCTTCAAAAGGTTTTCACACGCTGTTGCTGGTATATTGGCCCATTCCTCCATGCAGATCTCCTCTAGAGCAGTGATGTTTTGGGGCTGTTGCTGGGCAACACAGATTTTCAACTCCCTCCAAAGATTTTCTATGGGGTTGAGATCTGGAGACTGGCTAGGCCACTCCAGGACCTTGAAATGAGTCTTACGAAGCCACTCCTTCGTTGCCCGGGCAGTGTGTTTGGGATCATTGTCATGCTGAAAGACCCAGCCACGTTTCATCTTCAATGCCCTTGCTGATTGAAGGAGGTTTTCACTCAAAATCTCACGATACATGGCCCCATTCATTCTTTCCTTTACACGGATCAGTCGTCCTGGTCCCATTACAGAAAAACAGCCCCAAAGCATGATGTTTCCACCCCCATGCTTCACAGTAGGTATGGTGTTCTTTGGATACAACTCAGCATTCTTTGTCCTCCAAACACAACGAGTTGAGTTTTTACCAAAAAGTTATACTTTGGTTTCATCTGACCATATGACATTCTCCCAATCTTCTTCTGGATCATCCAAATGCTCTCTAGCATTCAGACGGGCCTGGACATGTACTGGCTTAAGCAGGGGGACATGTCTGGCACTGCAGGATTTGAGTCCCTGGCGGCGTAGTGTGTTACTGATGGTAGGCTTTGTTACTTTGGTCCCAGCTCTCTGCAGGTCACTCACTAGGTCCCAGAACCACACGGGGGGTGTGGTTCTGGGATTTTTGCTCAACGTTCTATTGTGATCATTTTGACCCCACGGGGTGAGATCTTGCGTGGAGCCCCAGATCGAGGGAGATTATCAGTGGTCTTGTATGTCTTCCATTTCCTAATAATTGCTCCCATAGTTAATTTCTTCAAACCAAGCTGCTTACCTATTGCAGATTCAGTCTTCCCAGCCTGGTGCAGGTCTACAATTTCGTTTCTGGTGTCCTTTGACAACTCTATGGTCTTGGCCATAGTGGAGTTTGGAGTGTGACTGTTTGAGGTTGTGGACAGGTGTATTTTATACTGATAACAAGTTCAAACAGGTGTGTGTTTGAACTGAGCTACCGTTTCTACTCCAGTGAAATGTGATACTTTGTGATTGGCCATTTAAGATTGGGATTCGGCTTCTGATTGGTCGGTAGTGAGACCAGTAGGATTCTGACACACACACACACGCACCTGTTGTGCTCGTCAGAGGAGACTGTGTTATCAGCTGTGTGTGGCAGTGAGACAGAACAGAGGAGATACAGAACAGAGTGTGACCAGTGGACAGGAGAGACAGAACAGAGGAGAGACTGGAGAGAGGAGAGACAGAACAGAGGAGAGACTGGATACAGGAGAGACAGAACAGAGGAGAGACTGGAGAGAGGAGAGACAGAACAGAGGAGAGACTGGATACAGGAGAGACAGAACAGAGGAGAGACTGGAGAGAGGAGAGACAGAACAGAGGAGAGACTGGAGAGAGGAGAGACAGAACAGAGGAGAGACTGGAGAGAGGAGAGACAGAACAGAGTGTGGCCAGTGGACAGGAGAGACAGGACACTGCATGACTAGTGGACAGGAGAGACAGGACACTGCGTGACTAGTGGACAGGAGAGACAGGACACTGAGTGACTTGTGGACAGGAGAGACAGGACACTGCGTGACTAGTGGACAGGAGAGACAGGACACTGACTGACTAGTGGACAGGAGGGACAGGACACTGAGTGACTAGTGGACAGGAGAGACAGGACACTGAGTGACTAGTGGACAGGAGAGACAGGACACTGCGTGACAGAACCATGCGGTTCTGTGTGGTTCTAGTAGCCGTGGTTCTGGTTCTCCATGTGTCCCGGACCGAGACGGCGGAGGACACCAGTCCAGAACAGACCGACGCAGCGGAACAGGAGACGGAGCCGGAGAAGAAAGAGAAAACGACTGAGATAGAGGAGGAGAAGGACGTGATGGTTCTACACATCAATAACTTCCAAAGGGCCCTGAGTGAAAACAACTTCCTGCTGGTTGAGTTCTGTGAGTAGCAACATAGTGAAGGTTAAGGTTAGTTGCCTAGTCATCTGGGTTAGGGTTAGTCACCCAGTCATCTGGGTTAGGGTTAGTTACCTAGTCATCTGGGTTAGGGTTAGTCACCTAGTCATCTGGGTTAGGGTTAGTCACCTGTCATCTTGGGTTAGGGTTAGTCACCTAGTCATCTGGGTTAGGGTTAGTCACCTAGTCATCTGGGTTAGGGTTAGTCACCTAGTCATCTGGGTTAGGGTTAATCACCTAGTCATCTTGGGTTAGGGTTAGGGTTAGTTACCTAGTCATCTTGGGTTAGTCACCTAGTCATCCTGGCCAGTTATACAATTAATTTGAAACCTTCTCTTCATCCTCATGACTCTATAACTCCCTTACCCTAACCCTCGTCATTTCTCAGGACCCTTATTTGTTTTACTCCCTGACCTATAACACTCGTCATCACTAAGGACCCTTATCAGCTGAATGTTCACATGTTCTCTCCAACTGCAGCACATGTACATTCTCCCAGGGCTACTTCTACCTGAGGTTAAGGTTAGGAGGAGTTACCATGGCTACCAGGGCTACCTCTACCTGAGGTTAAGGTTAGGAGGAGTTACCATGGTTACCAGGGCTATCTCTACCTGAGGTTAAGGTTAGGAGGAGTTACCATGGTTACCAGGGCTACCTCTACCTGAGGTTAAGGTTAGGAGGAGTTACCAGGGCTACCTCTACCTGAGGTTAAGGTTAGGAGGAGTTACCATGGTTACCAGGGCTACCTCTACCTGAGGTTAAGGTTATGAGGAGTTACCAGGGCTACCTCTACCTGAGGTTAAGGTTAGGAGGAGTTACCATGGTTACCAGGGCTATCTCTACATGAGGTTAAGGTTAGGAGGAGTTACCATGGCTACCTCTACCTGAGGATAAGGTTAGGAGGAGTTACCAGGGCTATCTCTACCTGAGGTTAAGGTTAGGAGGAGTTACCATGGTTACCTCTACCCGAGGTTAAGGTTAGGGGGAGTTACCATGGTTACCAGGGCTACCTCTACCTGAGGTTAAGGTTAGGAGGAGTTACCAGGGCTACCTCTACCTGAGGTTAAGGTTAGGAGGAGTTACCAGGGCTACCTTTACCTGAGGTTAAGGTTAGGAGGAGTTACCAGGGCTATCTCTACCTGAGGTTAAGGTTAGGAGGAGTTACCAGGGCTACCTCTACCCGAGGTTAAGGTTAGGAGGAGTTACCAGGGCTACCAGGGCTATCTCTACCTGAGGTTAAGGTTAGGAGGAGTTACCAGGGCTACCTCTACCTGAGGTTAAGGTTAGGAGGAGTTACCAGGGCTACCTCTACCTGAGGTTAAGGTTAGGAGGAGTTACCATGGTTACCAGGGCTACCTCTACGTGAGGTTAAGGTTAGGAGGAGTTACCAGGGCTACCTCTACCTGAGGTTAGGAGGAGTTACCATGGTTACCAGGGCTATCTCTACCTGAGGTTAAGGTTAGGAGGAGTTACCAGGGCTACCAGGGCTACCTCTACGTGAGGTTAAGGTTAGGAGGAGTTACCATGGTTACCTCTACCTGAGGTTAAGGTTATGAGGAGTTACCAGGGCTACCAGGGCTACCTCTACCTGAGGTTAAGGTTAGGAGGAGTTACCATGGCTACCTCTACCTGAGGTTAAGGTTAGGAGGAGTTACCAGGGCTACCTCTACCTGAGGTTAAGGTTAGGAGGAGTTACCATGGTTACCTCTACCTGAGGTTAAGGTTAGGAGGAGTTACCAGGGCTATCTCTACCTGAGGTTAAGGTTAGGAGGAGTTACCAGGGCTACCAGGGCTACCTCTACCTGAGGTTAAGGTTAGGAGGAGTTACCAGGGCTACCTCTACCTGAGGTTAAGGTTAGGAGGAGTTACCATGGTTACCAGGGCTACCTCTACCTGAGGTTAAGGTTGGGAGGAGTTACCAGGGCTACCAGGGCTATCTCTACCTGAGGTTAAGGTTAGGAGGAGTTACCATGGTTACCTCTACCTGAGGTTAAGGTTAGGAGGAGTTACCATGGCTACCTCTACCTGAGGTTAAGGTTAGGAGGAGTTACCATGGCTACCAGGGCCATCTCTACCTGAGGTTAAGGTTATGAGGAGTTACCATGGTTACCTCTACCTGAGGTTAAGGTTAGGAGGAGTTACCAGGGCTACCTCTACCTGAGGTTAAGGTTAGGAGGAGTTACCAGGGCTATCTCTACCTGAGGTTAAGGTTAGGAGGAGTTACCAGGGCTACCTCTACCTGAGGTTAAGGTTATGAGGAGTTATCATGGTTACCTCTACCTGAGATTAAGGTTAGGAGGAGTTACCATGGCTACCTCTACCTGAGGTTAAGGTTAGGAGGAGTTACCAGGGCTACCTCTACCTGAGGTTAAGGTTAGGAGGAGTTACCAGGGCTACCTCTACCTGAGGTTAAGGTTAGGAGGAGTTACCATGGTTACCAGGGCTACCTCTACCTGAGGTTAAGGTTATGAGGAGTTACCAGGGCTACCTCTACCTGAGGTTAAGGTTAGGAGGAGTTACCATGGTTACCAGGGCTATCTCTACATGAGGTTAAGGTTAGGAGGAGTTACCATGGCTACCTCTACCTGAGGATAAGGTTAGGAGGAGTTACCAGGGCTATCTCTACCTGAGGTTAAGGTTAGGAGGAGTTACCATGGTTACCTCTACCCGAGGTTAAGGTTAGGGGGAGTTACCATGGTTACCAGGGCTACCTCTACCTGAGGTTAAGGTTAGGAGGAGTTACCAGGGCTACCTCTACCTGAGGTTAAGGTTAGGAGGAGTTACCAGGGCTACCTTTACCTGAGGTTAAGGTTAGGAGGAGTTACCAGGGCTATCTCTACCTGAGGTTAAGGTTAGGAGGAGTTACCAGGGCTACCTCTACCCGAGGTTAAGGTTAGGAGGAGTTACCAGGGCTACCAGGGCTATCTCTACCTGAGGTTAAGGTTAGGAGGAGTTACCAGGGCTACCTCTACCTGAGGTTAAGGTTAGGAGGAGTTACCAGGGCTACCACTACCTGAGGTTAAGGTTAGGAGGAGTTACCATGGTTACCAGGGCTACCTCTACGTGAGGTTAAGGTTAGGAGGAGTTACCAGGGCTACCTCTACCTGAGGTTAGGAGGAGTTACCATGGTTACCAGGGCTATCTCTACCTGAGGTTAAGGTTAGGAGGAGTTACCAGGGCTACCAGGGCTACCTCTACGTGAGGTTAAGGTTAGGAGGAGTTACCATGGTTACCTCTACCTGAGGTTAAGGTTATGAGGAGTTACCAGGGCTACCAGGGCTACCTCTACCTGAGGTTAAGGTTAGGAGGAGTTACCATGGCTACCTCTACCTGAGGTTAAGGTTAGGAGGAGTTACCAGGGCTACCTCTACCTGAGGTTAAGGTTAGGAGGAGTTACCATGGTTACCTCTACCTGAGGTTAAGGTTAGGAGGAGTTACCAGGGCTATCTCTACCTGAGGTTAAGGTTAGGAGGAGTTACCAGGGCTACCAGGGCTACCTCTACCTGAGGTTAAGGTTAGGAGGAGTTACCAGGGCTACCTCTACCTGAGGTTAAGGTTAGGAGGAGTTACCATGGTTACCAGGGCTACCTCTACCTGAGGTTAAGGTTGGGAGGAGTTACCAGGGCTACCAGGGCTATCTCTACCTGAGGTTAAGGTTAGGAGGAGTTACCATGGTTACCTCTACCTGAGGTTAAGGTTAGGAGGAGTTACCATGGCTACCTCTACCTGAGGTTAAGGTTAGGAGGAGTTACCATGGCTACCAGGGCCATCTCTACCTGAGGTTAAGGTTATGAGGAGTTACCATGGTTACCTCTACCTGAGGTTAAGGTTAGGAGGAGTTACCAGGGCTACCTCTACCTGAGGTTAAGGTTAGGAGGAGTTACCAGGGCTATCTCTACCTGAGGTTAAGGTTAGGAGGAGTTACCAGGGCTACCTCTACCTGAGGTTAAGGTTATGAGGAGTTATCATGGTTACCTCTACCTGAGATTAAGGTTAGGAGGAGTTACCATGGCTACCTCTACCTGAGGTTAAGGTTAGGAGGAGTTACCAGGGCTACCTCTACCTGAGGTTAAGGTTAGGAGGAGTTACCAGGGCTACCTCTACCTGAGGTTAAGGTTAGGAGGAGTAACCATGGCTACCAGGGTTACCTCTACCTGAGGTTAAGGTTAGGAGGAGTTACCAGGGCTACCTATACCTGAGGTTAAGGTTAGAAGGAGTTACCATGGCTACCAGGGCTATCTCTACCTGAGGTTAAGGTTATGAGGAGTTACCATGGTTACCTCTACCTGAGGTTAAGGTTAGGAGGAGTTACCAGGGCTACCTCTACCTGAGGTTAAGGTTATGAGGAGTTACCATGGTTACCTCTACCTGAGGTTAAGGTTAGGAGGAGTTACCAGGGCTACCTCTACCTGAGGTTAAGGTTAGGAGGAGTTACCAGGGCTACCTCTACCTGAGGTTAAGGTTAGGAGGAGTTACCATGGTTACCAGGGCTACCTCTACATGAGGTTAAGGTTAGGAGGAGTTACCAGGGCTACCTCTACGTGAGGTTAAGGTTAAGAGGAGTTACCATGGTTACCTCTACCTGAGGTTAAGGTTATGAGGAGTTACCAGGGCTACCAGGGCTACCTCTACCTGAGGTTAAGGTTAGGAGGAGTTACCATGGCTACCTCTACCTGAGGTTAAGGTTAGGAGGAGTTACCAGGGCTACTTCTACCTGAGGTTAAGGTTAGGAGGAGTTACCATGGTTACCTCTACCTGAGGTTAAGGTTAGGAGGAGTTACCAAAAAAAATATATATATATGCCATTTAGCAGACGCTTTTATCCAAAGCGACTTACAGTCATGTGTGCATACATTCTACGTATGGGTGGTCCTGGGGATCGAACCCACTACCCTGGCGTTACAAGCGCCATGCTCTACCAACTGAGCTACAGAAGGACCAGGGCTATCTCTACCTGAGGTTAAGGTTAGGAGGAGTTACCAGGGCTACCAGGGCTACCTCTACCTGAGGTTAAGGTTAGGAGGAGTTACCAGGGCTACCTCTACCTGAGGTTAAGGTTAGGAGGAGTTACCATGGTTACCAGGGCTACCTCTACCTGAGGTTAAGGTTAGGAGGAGTTACCATGGCTACCAGGGCTATCTCTACCTGAGGTTAAGGTTAGGAGGAGTTACCATGGTTACCTCTACCTGAGGTTAAGGTTAGGAGGAGTTACCAGGGCTACCTCTACCTGAGGTTAAGGTTAGGAGGAGTTACCAGGGCTACCAGGGCTACCTCTACCTGAGGTTAAGGTTAGGAGGAGTTACCATGGCTACCAGGGCTATCTCTACCTGAGGTTAAGGTTAGGAGGAGTTACCAGGGCTACCTCTACCTGAGGTTAAGGTTAGGAGGAGTTACCAGGGCTATCTCTACATGAGGTTAACGTTAGGAGGAGTTACCAGGGCTATCTCTACCTGAGGTTAAGGTTAGGAGGAGTTACCAGGGCTATCCCTACCTGAGGTTAAGGTTAGGAGGAGTTACCATGGCTACCAGGGCTATCTCTACCTGAGGTTAAGGTTAGGAGGAGTTACCTGAGGTTAAGGTTAGGAGGAGTTACCAGGGCTATCTCTACCTGAGGTTAAGGTTAGGAGGAGTTACCATGGCTACCAGGGCTATCTCTACCTGAGGTTAAGGTTAGGAGGAGTTACCAGGGCTATCTCTACCTGAGGTTAAGGTTAGGAGGAGTTACCATGGCTACCAGGGCTATCTCTACCTGAGGTTAAGGTTAGGAGGAGTTACCAGGGCTATCTCTACCTGAGGTTAAGGTTAGGAGGAGTTACCAGGGCTATCTCTACCTGAGGTTAAGGTTAGGAGGAGTTACCAGGGCTATCTCTACCTGAGGTTAAGGTTAGGAGGAGTTACCTTGGTTTCCAGTGCTATCTCTACCTGAGGTTAAGGTTATGAGGAGTTACCAGGGCTACCTCTACCTGAGGTTAAGGTTAGGAGGAGTTACCAGTGCTACCTCTACCTGAGGTTAAGGTTAGGAGGAGTTACCACGGCTACCTCTACCTGAGGTTAAGGTTAGGAGGAGTTACCAGGGCTACCTCTACCTGAGGTTAAGGTTAGGAGGAGTTACCAGGGCTACCTCTACCTGAGGTTAAGGTTAGGAGGAGTTACCAGGGCTACCTCTACCTGAGGTTAAGGTTAGGAGGAGTTACCAGGGCTACCTCTACCTGTGGTTAAGGTTATGAGGAGTTACCAGGGCTACCTCTACCTGAGGTTAAGGTTAGGAGGAGTTACCAGGGCTACCTCTACCTGAGGTTAAGGTTAGGAGGAGTTACCATGGCTACCAGGGCTATCTCTACCTGAGGTTAAGGTTATGAGGAGTTACCATGGCTACCAGGGCTATCTCTACCTGAGGTTAAGGTTATGAGGAGTTACCATGGTTACCTCTACCTGAGGTTAAGGTTAGGAGGAGTTACCATGGTTTCCAGTGCTATCTCTACCTGAGGTTAAGGTTAGGAGGAGTTACCATGGTTTCCAGTGCTATCTCTACCTGAGGTTAAGGTTAGGAGGAGTTACCAGGGCTACCTCTACCTGAGGTTAAGGTTAGGAGGAGTTACCATGGCTACCTCTACCTGAGGTTAAGGTTAGGAGGAGTTACCAGGGCTACCTCTACCTGAGGTTAAGGTTAGGAGGAGTTACCAGGGCTATCTCTACCTGAGGTTAAGGTTAGGAGGAGTTACCAGGGCTATCTCTACCTTAGGTTAAGGTTAGGAGGAGTTACCAGTGCTATCTCTACCTGAGGTTAAGGTTAGGAGGAGTTACCTTGGTACTTGTCATCTCCCGTCTGGATTACTGCAACTCGCTGTTGGCTGGGCTCCCTGCCTGTGCCATTAAACCCCTTCAACTCATCCAGAACGCCGCAGCCCGTCTGGTGTTCAACCTTCCCAAGTTCTCTCACGTCACCCCGCTCCTCCGTTCTCTCCACTGGCTTCCAGTTGAAGCTCGCATCCGCTACAAGACCATGGTGCTTGCCTACGGAGCTGTGAGGGGAACGGCACCTCAGTACCTCCAGGCTCTGATCAGGCCCTACACCCAAACAAGGGCACTGCGTTCATCCACCTCTGTCCTGCTCGCCTCCCTACCACTGAGGAAGTACAGCTCCCGCTCAGCCCAGTCAAAACTGGCTGCCCTGGCCCCCAATGGTGGAACAAACTCCCTCACGACGCCAGGACAGCGGAGTCAATCACCACCTTCCGGAGACACCTGAAACCCCACCTCTTTAAGGAATACCTAGGATAGGATAAGTAATCCCTCTCACCCCACCCCCCCTAAGTTTTAGATGCACTATTGTTAAGTGACTGTCCCACTGGATGTCATAAGGTGAATGCACCAATTTGTAAGTCGCTCTGGATAAGAGCGTCTGCTAAATGACTTAAATGTAAATGTAATGTAAATGTTTCCAGTGCTACCTCTACCTGAGGTTAAGGTTAGGAGGAGTTACCAGGGCTACCTCTACCTGAGGTTAAGGTTAGGAGGAGTTACCAGGGCTACCTCTACCTGAGGTTAAGGTTAGGAGGAGTTACCAGGGCTACCTCTACCTGTGGTTAAGGTTATGAGGAGTTACCAGGGCTACCTCTACCTGAGGTTAAGGTTAGGAGGAGTTACCAGGGCTACCTCTACCTGAGGTTAAGGTTAGGAGGAGTTACCATGGCTACCAGGGCTATCTCTACCTGAGGTTAAGGTTATGAGGAGTTACCATGGCTACCAGGGCTATCTCTACCTGAGGTTAAGGTTATGAGGAGTTACCATGGTTACCTCTACCTGAGGTTAAGGTTAGGAGGAGTTACCATGGTTTCCAGTGCTATCTCTACCTGAGGTTAAGGTTAGGAGGAGTTACCATGGTTTCCAGTGCTATCTCTACCTGAGGTTAAGGTTAGGAGGAGTTACCAGGGCTACCTCTACCTGAGGTTAAGATTAGGAGGAGTTACCATGGCTACCTCTACCTGAGGTTAAGGTTAGGAGGAGTTACCAGGGCTACCTCTACCTGAGGTTAAGGTTAGGAGGAGTTACCAGGGCTATCTCTACCTGAGGTTAAGGTTAGGAGGAGTTACCAGGGCTATCTCTACCTGAGGTTAAGGTTAGGAGGAGTTACCAGTGCTATCTCTACCTGAGGTTAAGGTTAGGAGGAGTTACCTTGGTTTCCAGTGCTATCTCTACCTGAGGTTAAGGTTATGAGGAGTTACCAGGGCTACCTCTACCTGAGGTTAAGGTTAGGAGGAGTTACCAGGGCTACCTCTACCTGAGGTTAAGGTTAGGAGGAGTTACCACGGCTACCTCTACCTGAGGTTAAGGTTAGGAGGAGTTACCACGGCTACCTCTACCTGAGGTTAAGGTTAGGAGGAGTTACCAGGGCTACCTCTACCTGAGGTTAAGGTTAGGAGGAGTTACCAGGGCTACCTCTACCTGAGGTTAAGGTTATGAGGAGTTACCTCTACCTGAGGTTAAGATTAGGAGGAGTTACCAGGGCTACCTCTACCTGAGGTTAAGGTTAGGAGGAGTTACCATGGCTACCAGGGCTATCTCTACCTGAGGTTAAGGTTATGAGGAGTTACCATGGCTACCAGGGCTATCTCTACCTGAGGTTAAGGTTATGAGGAGTTACCATGGTTACCTCTACCTGAGGTTAAGGTTAGGAGGAGTTACCATGGTTTCCAGTGCTATCTCTACCTGAGGTTAAGGTTAGGAGGAGTTACCATGGTTTCCAGTGCTATCTCTACCTGAGGTTAAGGTTAGGAGGAGTTACCAGGGCTACCTCTACCTGAGGTTAAGGTTAGGAGGAGTTACCATGGCTATCTCTACCTGAGGTTAAGGTTAGGAGGAGTTACCAGGGCTATCTCTACCTGAGGTTAAGGTTAGGAGGAGTTACCAGGGCTATCTCTACCTGAGGTTAAGGTTAGGAGGAGTTACCAGTGCTATCTCTACCTGAGGTTAAGGTTAGGAGGAGTTACCAGTGCTATCTCTACCTGAGGTTAAGGTTAGGAGGAGTTACCAGGGCTATCTCTACCTGAGGTTAAGGTTAGGAGGAGTTACCAGGGCTATCTCTACCTGAGGTTAAGGTTAGGAGGAGTTACCAGGGCTACCTCTACCTGAGGTTAAGGTTAGGAGGAGTTACCATGGTTACCAGGTTGGCTACCAGGGCTATCTCTACCTGAGGTTAAGGTTATGAGGAGTTACCATGGCTACCAGGGCTATCTCTACCTGAGGTTAAGGTTATGAGGAGTTACCATGGTTACCTCTACCTGAGGTTAAGGTTAGGAGGAGTTACCATGGTTTCCAGTGCTATCTCTACCTGAGGTTAAGGTTAGGAGGAGTTACCATGGTTTCCAGTGCTATCTCTACCTGAGGTTAAGGTTAGGAGGAGTTACCAGGGCTACCTCTACCTGAGGTTAAGGTTAGGAGGAGTTACCATGGCTATCTCTACCTGAGGTTAAGGTTAGGAGGAGTTACCAGGGCTATCTCTACCTGAGGTTAAGGTTAGGAGGAGTTACCAGTGCTATCTCTACCTGAGGTTAAGGTTAGGAGGAGTTACCAGTGCTATCTCTACCTGAGGTTAAGGTTAGGAGGAGTTACCAGTGCTATCTCTACCTGAGGTTAAGGTTAGGAGGAGTTACCAGTGCTATCTCTACCTGAGGTTAAGGTTAGGAGGAGTTACCATGGTTACCAGTTTAGCCTCAACTGACTCTGGATCTGATCTGGTATATTTGCATTTTATCATTTAGTTTAGTTTATTTTATTTTTACAGGGACAGTGCACATTAATCAATTAATCTAATTTTCAACCGCAGTCCCTGGGCAGGTTATTAAAAACAATTACAATATAGACAATAGCACCATAGACATAGCAATATAGCTACATAGGACAAGCAAGACATAGCATACAGACAGAGCAACATAGAACAAAAAGCAGCAAGACAAAATTCATAAAAGCAACAAAGTGTTTCCATACCTCACAAGCTACAGACAACATGGAAAGCGGCAGCACACAGCTAGGGACCATGTTCACAAATCTGATTGACCTTTAGCCAAGTCTTCAAGCATTTTGTGAAATTGTGATGCAGTTATGTGTGTCTGATGGCAGTGTATTCCAGACATGGGAAGCTCTCACAGAGAATGCAGATTTACTAAAGGTGCTTTTCCTTAGGGGAACTATACAGTCACCTCTCATGGCAGACCTTGTGGATCTGCTGCCATATGTCTGGGTTTTCTGTTTAACAAAAATATTGAGTGGAGGGGGAGCCAGGCCATTTAGGATCTTGAATACAAGACATGCGTCGGTGTATTGCACAAGATTTTCCCAACTCAAGAGCTCATGTTTTCTAAGGATGTGACAATGATGATGGCTATTAGGCTTCCTATCAAGCACTTTGAGAGCCTGTTTGTAGACAGACTGAATAGGTTTTATTGTTGTACAGCAAGCTTGGGCCCAACTAGTCAAGCAGTATGTTAAGTGGGGGAGTATCATAGATTTGAAGTACAGTTTTGCTACCTCTGTAGTCAAACAATTTCGTATAAATCGGAAATTAGCTAGATTGAATTTAGTTATTTGAATTACCTTTTTCACATGCTTTTTAAAAGAGAGGTTGGAATCAAGTGTGATGCCAAGGTACTTAAAATCGTTTGCCAAATTCATTTGACATATGCAATTGTGTGTGTGTGTGTGTGTGTGTGTGTGTGTGTGTGTGTGTGTGTGTGTGTGTGTGTGTGTGTGTGTGTGTGTGTGTGTGTGTGTGTGTGTGTGTGTGTGTGTGTGTGTGTGTGTGTGTGTGTGTGTGTGTGTGTGTGTGTGTGTGTGTGTGTGTGTGTAGATGCTCCGTGGTGTGGTCACTGCCGTCAGTTTGAGCCTGTGTATGTGGAGGCAGCGGGGGTGTTGAAGGGAGAGAGAAAGGAGGGAGAGAGAAAGGAGGGAGAGAGCGAGGGATACCGTCTGGCTAAAGTGGATGCTGCAGAGGAGAAGGAGCTGGCGGAAGAGTTTGATGTCGGAAGTTTCCCAACCATCAAACTGTTCACCGACGGAGACAGAAGCAACCCCATCGACTTCACTGGTAATAACCTCTAGCCCCTGACCTCTGACCTCTAACCCTACTGACCCTAAACCTAACCATCAAACTGTGTGTGTTTTAGGGAAGAGGACAGTGCAGGGTATTGTCCAGTGGTTGAAGAGGCGGTCAGGTCCCAGTGCCGTGGTGTTAGAGACGACTGATGCCGCTTCAGAACACATCAGCTTTCACAACGTTACAGTGCTGGGGTTCTTCACTGTGAGTACCCTGACCCCTGGTCTCCAACCCTAACCCTGACCCCTGGTCTCCAACCCTAACCCTGATCCCTGGTCTCCAACCCTGATCCCTGGTCTCCAACCCTAACCCTGACCCCTGGTCTCTAACCCTAACCCTGACCCCTGGTCTCTAACCCTGACCCCTGGTCTCCTACCCTAACCCTGACCCCTGGTCTCCAACCCTAACCCTGACCCCTGGTCTCTAACCCTGACCCCTGGTCTCCTACCCTAACCCTGACCCCTGGTCTCTAACCCTAACCCTGACCCCTGGTCTCCAACCCTGACCCCTGGTCTCCAACCCTAACCCTGACCCCTGGTCTCAAACCCTAACCCTGACCCCTGGTCCCCAACCCTAACCCTGACCCCTGGTCTCCAACCCTGACCCCTGGTCTCCAACCCTAACCCTGACCCCTGGTCTCCAACCCTGACCCTGACCCCTGGTCTCCAACCCTAACCCTGACCCCTGGTCTCCAACCCTAACCCTGACCCCTGGTCTCCAACTCTGACCCTGACCCCTGGTCTCCAACCCTGACCCTGACCCCTGGTCTCCAACCCTGACCCTGACCCCTGGTCTCCAACCCTGACCCCTGGTCTCCAACCCTAACCCTGACCCCTGGTCGCCAACCCTGACCCTGACCCCTGGTCTCCAACCCTAACCCTGACCCTGGTCCCTGGTCTCTGACCCTGACCCTGACCCCTGGTCTCCAACCCTGACCCTGACCCCTGGTCTCCAACCCTGACCCCTGGTCTCCAACCCTGACCCTGACCCCTGGTCTCCAACCCTGACCCCTGGTCTCCAACCCTAACCCTGACCCCTGGTCTCCAACCCTGACCCTGACCCCTGGTCTCCAACCGTAACCCTGACCCCTGGTCTCCAACCCTAACCCTGACCCCTGGTCTCCAACCCTGACCCCTGGTCTCCAACCCTGACCCTGACCCATGGTCTCCAACCCTGACCCCTGGTCTCCAACCCTAACCCTGACCCCTGGTCTCCAACCCTGACCCTGACCCCTGGTCTCCAACCCTGACCCTGACCCCTGGTCTCCAACCCTGACCCTGACCCCTGGTCTCCAACCCTGACCCTGAACCCTGGTCTCCAACCCTAACCCTGACCCCTGGTCTCTAACCCTAACCCTGACCCCTGGTCTCCAACCCTAACACTGACCCCTGGTCTCCAACCCTAACACTGACACCTGGTCTCCAACCCTGACCCTGACCCCTGGTCTCCAACCCTGACCCCTGGTCTCCAACCCTGACCCCTGGTCTCCAACCCTGACCCTGACCCCTGGTCTCCAACCCTGACCCTGACCCCTGGTCTCCAACCCTGACCCTGACCCCTGGTCTCCAACTCTAACCCTGACCTCTGGTCTCCAACCCTGACCCCTGGTCTCCAATCCTGACCCTGACCCCTGGTCTCCAACCCTGACCCTGACCCCTGGTCTCCAACCCTGACCCTGACCCCTGGTCTCCAACCCTGACCCTGACCCCTGGTCTCCAACCCTAACCCTGACCCCTGGTCTCTAACCCTAACCCTGACCCCTGGTCTCCAACCCTAACACTGACACCTGGTCTCCAACCCTGACCCTGACCCCTGGTCTCCAACCCTGAAACTGACCCCTGGTCTCCAACCCTGACCCTGACCCCTGGTCTCCAACCCTGACCCCTGGTCTCCAACCCTGACCCTGACCCCTGGTCTCCAACCCTGACCCTGACCCCTGGTCTCCAACCCTGACCCTGACCCCTGGTCTCCAACTCTAACCCTGACCTCTGGTCTCCAACCCTGACCCTGACCCCTGGTCTCCAACTCTAACCCTGACCTCTGGTCTCCAACCCTAACCCTGACCCCTGGTCTCCAACCCTAACCCTGACCCCTGGTCTCTAACCCTAACCCTGACCCCTGGTCTCCAACCCTGACCCTGACCCCTGGTCTCCTACCCTAACCCTGACCCCTGGTCTCCTACCCTATAACCCTGACCCCTGGTCTCCAACCCTGACCCTGACCCCTGGTCTCCAATCCCAACCCTGACCCTTTGACCTCTAATCCCTGACGTCTGTCTGTCTGTCTGTCTGTCTGTCTGTCTGTCTGTCTGTCTGTCTGTCTGTCTGTCTGTCTGTCTGTCTGTCTGTCTGTCTGTCTGTCTGTCTGTCTGTCTGTCTGTCTGTCTGTCTGTCTGTCTGTGTCTAAAGACTATAGTGTCTGTACAGCAGTCTGAACATTAGACTATAGACTATAGTGTCTGTACAGCAGTCTGAACATTAGACTAGAGACTATAGTGTCTGTACAGCAGTCTGAACATTAGACTAGAGACTATAGTGTCTGTACAGCAGTCTGAACATTAGACTAGAGACTATAGTGTCTGTACATCTATATTAGATTTTATTTTTGATTATTCAGGTTCACCGTTACCATTTCCCAGTTCATTTGAATGTTGTAAATCACAGTGTAAATCTCAGTGTAAATCTCAGTTTAAATCTCAGTGTAAATCCCAGTGTAAATCTCAGTGTAAATCTCAGTGTAAATCCCAGTGTAAATCTCAGTGTAAATCCCAGTGTAAATCCCAGTGTAAATCTCAGTGTAAATCCCAGTGTAAATCCCAGTGTAAATCCCAGTGTAAATCTCAGTGTAAATCCCAGTGTAAATCTCAGTGTAAATCACAGTGTAAATCCCAGTGTAAATCCCAGTGTAAATCCCAGTGTAAATCCCAGTGTAAATCTCAGTGTAAATCCCAGTGTAAATCACAGTGTAAATCCCAGTGTAAATCACAGTGTAACTCCCAGTGTAAATCTCAGTGTAAATCTTAGTGTAAATCAGTGTAAATCTCAGTGTAAATCACAGTGTAACTCCCAGTGTAAATCTCAGTGTAAATCTTAGTGTAAATCAGTGTAAATCTCAGTGTAAATCTTAGTGTAAATCAGTGTAAATCTCAGTGTAAATCTTAGTGTAAATCAGTGTAAATCTCAGTGTAAGAACAGTTTAAAGCCTCAAAAGACGATCCAACTTCAGAGCTGCCAACTCGCGTCTGACCCTCCTCTCTTCTATCTCACGCGTCTGACCCTCTTCTCTTCTATCTCACGCGTCTGACCCTCTTCTCTTCTATCTCACGCGTCAGACCCTCTTCTCTTCTATCTCACGCGTCTGACCCTCTTCTCTTCTATCTCACGCGTCTGACCCTCTTCTCTTCTATCTCACGCGTCAGACCCTCTTCTCTTCTATCTCACGCGTCTGACCCTCCTCTCTTCTATCTCACGCGTCTGACCCTCCTCTCTTCTATCTCACGCGTCTGACCCTCTTCTCTTCTATCTCACGCGTCAGACCCTCTTCTCTTCTATCTCACGCGTCTGACCCTCCTCTCTTCTATCTCACGCGTCTGACCCTCCTCTCTTCTATCTCACACGTCTGACCCTCTTCTCTTCTATCTCACGCGTCTGACCCTCCTCTCTTCTATCTCACACGTCTGACCCTCCTCTCTTCTATCTCACGCGTCTGACCCTCTTCTCTTCTATCTCACGCGTCTGACCCTCTTCTCTTCTATCTCACGCGTCAGACCCTCTTCTCTTCTATCTCACGCGTCTGACCCTCTTCTCTTCTATCTCACGCGTCAGACCCTCTTCTCTTCTATCTCACGAGTCTGACCCTCCTCTCTTCTATCTCACGCGTCTGACCCTCCTCTCTTCTATCTCACGCGTCTGACCCTCCTCTCTTCTATCTCACGCGTCTGACCCTCCTCTCTTCTATCTCACGCGTCTGCCCTTCCTCTCTTCTATCTCACGCGTCTGACCCTCTTCTCTTCTATCTCACGCGTCTGACCTTCCTCTCTTCTATCTCACGCGTCTGCCCTTCCTCTCTTCTATCTCACGCGTCGGACCCTCTTCTCTTCTATCTCACGCGTCAGACCCTCTTCTCTTCTATCTCACGCGTCTGACCCTCCTCTCTTCTATCTCACGCGTCTGACCCTCCTCTCTTCTATCTCACGCGTCTGACCCTCCTCTCTTCTATCTCACGCGTCTGACCCTCCTCTCTTCTATCTCACGCGTCTGCCCTTCCTCTCTTCTATCTCACGCGTCTGACCCTCTTCTCTTCTATCTCACGCGTCAGACTCTCTTCTCTTCTATCTCACGCGTCAGACCCTCTTCTCTTCTATCTCACGCGTCTGACCCTCTTCTCTTCTATCTCACGCGTCTGCCCTTCCTCTCTTCTATCTCACGCGTCTGCCCCTCCTCTCTTCTATCTCACGCGTCTGACCCTCTTCTCTTCTATCTCACGCGTCAGACCCTCTTCTCTTCTATCTCACGCGTCTGACCCTCCTCTCTTCTATCTCACGCGTCTGACCCTCCTCTCTTCTATCTCACGCGTCTGACCCTCCTCTCTTCTATCTCACGCGTCTGACCCTCCTCTCTTCTATCTCACGCGTCTGCCCTTCCTCTCTTCTATCTCACGCGTCTGACCCTCTTCTCTTCTATCTCACGCGTCTGACCTTCCTCTCTTCTATCTCACGCGTCTGCCCTTCCTCTCTTCTATCTCACGCGTCTGACCCTCTTCTCTTCTATCTCACGCGTCTGACCCTCTTCTCTTCTATCTCAGGCGTCAGACCCTCTTCTCTTCTATCTCACGCGTCTGACCCTCTTCTCTTCTATCTCACGCGTCTGCCCCTCCTCTCTTCTATCTCACGCGTCTGACCTTCCTCTCTTCTATCTCACGCGTCTGACCCTCTTCTCTTCTATCTCACGCGTCTGACCCTCTTCTCTTCTATCTCACCTCCTCTCTTCTATCTCACGCGTCTGCCCTCCTCTCTTCTATCTCACGCGTCTGCCCTTCCTCTCTTCTATCTCACGCGTCTGCCCTTCCTCTCTTCTATCTCACGCGTCTGCCCTTCCTCTCTTCTATCTCACGCGTCTGCCCTTCCTCTCTTCTATCTCACGCGTCTGCCCTTCCTCTCTTCTATCTCACGCGTCTGACCCTCTTCTCTTCTATCTCACGCGTCTGCCCTTCCTCTTCCGTCTCCTCTCTTCTATCTCACGCGTCTGACCCTTCCTCTCTTCTATCTCACGCGTCTGACCCTCTTCTCTTCTATCTCACGCGTCTGACCTTCCTCTCTTCTATCTCACGCGTCTGACCCTCTTCTCTTCTATCTCACGCGTCTGCCCCTCCTCTCTTCTATCTCACGCGTCTGACCTTCATCTCTTCTATCTCACGCGTCTGACCCTCTTCTCTTCTATCTCACGCGTCTGACCCTCTTCTCTTCTATCTCACGCGTCTGACCCTCCTCTCTTCTATCTCACGCATCTGACCCTCTTCTCTTCTATCTCACGTGTCTGACCTTCCTCTCTTCTATCTCACGCGTCTGACCCTCTTCTATTCTATCTCACGCGTCTGACCCTCTTCTCTTCTATCTCACGCGTCTGCCCTTCCTCTCTTCTATCTCACGCGTCTGACCCTCTTCTCTTCTATCTCACGCATCAGACCCTCTTCTCTTCTGTCTCACGCGTCTGACCCTCTTCTCTTCTATCTCACGCGTCAGACCCTCTTCTCTTCTATCTCACGCGTCTGACCCTCTTCTCTTCTATCTCACGCGTCTGCCCCTCCTCTCTTCTATCTCACGCGTCTGACCTTCCTCTCTTCTATCTCACGCGTCTGACCCTCTTCTCTTCTATCTCACGCGTCTGACCCTCTTCTCTTCTATCTCACGTGTCTGACCCTCCTCTCTTCTATCTCACGCGTCTGACCCTCTTCTCTTCTATCTCACGTGTCTGACCTTCCTCTCTTCTATCTCACGCGTCAGACTCTCTTCTCTTCTATCTCACGCGTCAGACCCTCTTCTCTTCTATCTCACGCATCTGACCCTCTTCTCTTCTATCTCACGCGTCTGCCCTTCCTCTCTTCTATCTCACGCGTCTGCCCCTCCTCTCTTCTATCTCACGTCTCAGACCCTCTTCTCTTCTATCTCACGCGTCTGACCCTCTTCTCTTCTATCTCACGCGTCTGACCCTCCTCTCTTCTATCTCACGCGTCTGACCCTCCTCTCTTCTATCTCACGCGTCTGACCCTCCTCTCTTCTATCTCACGCGTCTGCCCTTCCTCTCTTCTATCTCACGCGTCTGACCCTCTTCTCTTCTATCTCACGCGTCTGACCCTCTTCTCTTCTATCTCACGCGTCAGACCCTCTTCTCTTCTATCTCACGCGTCTGACCCTCTTCTCTTCTATCTCACGCGTCTGACCCTCTTCTCTTCTATCTCACGCGTCTGACCTTCCTCTCTTCTATCTCACGCGTCTGCCCTTCCTCTCTTCTATCTCACGCGTCTGACCCTCTTCTCTTCTATCTCACGCGTCTGACCCTCTTCTCTTCTATCTCACGCGTCTGACCCTCTTCTCTTCTATCTCACGCGTCTGACCCTCTTCTCTTCTATCTCACGCGTCTGCCCCTCCTCTCTTCTATCTCACGCGTCTGACCTTCCTCTCTTCTATCTCACGCGTCTGACCCTCTTCTCTTCTATCTCACGCGTCTGACCCTCTTCTCTTCTATCTCACGCGTCTCACCCTCCTCTCTTCTATCTCACGCGTCTGCCCTTCCTCTCTTCTATCTCACGCGTCTGCCCTTCCTCTCTTCTATCTCACGCGTCTGCCCTTCCTCTCTTCTATCTCACGCGTCTGCCCCCTCCTCTCTTCTATCTCACGCGTCTGCCCTTCCTCTCTTCTATCTCACGCGTCTGACCCTCTTCTCTTCTATCTCACGCGTCTGACCCTTCCTCTCTTCTATCTCACGCGTCTGCCCTTCCCTCTTCTATCTCACGCGTCTGACCCTCTTCTCTTCTATCTCACGCGTCTGACCCTCTTCTCTTCTATCTCACGCGTCTGACCCTCCTCTCTTCTATCTCACGCGTCTGACCCTCTTCTCTTCTATCTCACGTGTCTGACCTTCCTCTCTTCTATCTCACGCGTCTGACCCTCTTCTATTCTATCTCACGCGTCTGACCCTCTTCTCTTCTATCTCACGCGTCTGCCCTTCCTCTCTTCTATCTCACGCGTCTGACCCTCTTCTCTTCTATCTCACGCGTCTGACCCTCTTCTCTTCTGTCTCACGCGTCTGACCCTCTTCTCTTCTATCTCACGCGTCAGACCCTCTTCTCTTCTATCTCACGTGTCTGACCCTCTTCTCTTCTATCTCACGCGTCTGCCCCTCCTCTCTTCTATCTCACGCGTCTGACCTTCCTCTCTTCTATCTCACGCGTCTGACCCTCTTCTCTTCTATCTCACGCGTCTGACCCTCTTCTCTTCTATCTCACGCGTCTGACCTTCTTCTCTTCTATCTCACGCGTCAGACTCTCTTCTCTTCTATCTCACGCGTCTGACCCTCTTCTCTTCTATCTCACGCGTCTGACCCTCTTCTCTTCTATCTCACGCGTCTGCCCTTCCTCTCTTCTATCTCACGCGTCTGCCCCTCCTCTCTTCTATCTCACGCGTCTCAGACCCCTTCTCTTCTATCTCACGCGTCTGACCCTCTTCTCTTCTATCTCACGCGTCTGACCCTCCTCTCTTCTATCTCACGCGTCTGACCCTCCTCTCTTCTATCTCACGCGTCTGACCCTCCTCTCTTCTATCTCACGCGTCTGCCCTTCCTCTCTTCTATCTCACGCGTCTGACCCTCTTCTCTTCTATCTCACGCGTCTGACCCTCTTCTCTTCTATCTCACGCGTCAGACCCTCTTCTCTTCTATCTCACGCGTCTGACCCTCTTCTCTTCTATCTCACGCGTCTGCCCCTCCTCTCTTCTATCTCACGCGTCTGACCCTCTCTCTTCTATCTCACGCGTCTGACCCTCCTCTCTTCTATCTCACGCGTCTGACCCTCCTCTCTTCTATCTCACGCGTCTGACCCTTCCTCTCTTCTATCTCACGCGTCTGACCCTCTCTCTCTTCTATCTCACGCGTCTGACCCTCTTCTCTTCTATCTCACGCGTCAGACCCTCTTCTCTTCTATCTCACGCGTCTGACCCTCTTCTCTTCTATCTCACGCGTCTGCCCCTCCTCTCTTCTATCTCACGCGTCTGACCTTCCTCTCTTCTATCTCACGCGTCTGACCCTCTTCTCTTCTATCTCACGCGTCTGACCCTCTTCTCTTCTATCTCACGCGTCTGACCCTCCTCTCTTCTATCTCACGTCTGCCCTTCCTCTCTTCTATCTCACGCGTCTGCCCTTCCTCTCTTCTATCTCACGCGTCTGCCCTTCCTCTCTTCTATCTCACGCGTCTGACCCTCCTCTCTTCTATCTCACGCGTCTGACCCTTCTTCTCTTCTATCTCACGCGTCTGACCCTCTTCTCTTCTATCTCACGCGTCTGACCCTCTTCTCTTCTATCTCACGCGTCTGCCCTTCCTCTCTTCTATCTCACGCGTCTGACCCTCTTCTCTTCTATCTCACGCGTCAGACCCTCTTCTCTTCTGTCTCACGCGTCTGACCCTCTTCTCTTCTATCTCACGCGTCTGACCCTCTTCTCTTCTATCTCACGCGTCTGACCCTCTTCTCTTCTATCTCACGCGTCTGACCCTCCTCTCTTCTATCTCACGCATCTGACCCTCTTCTCTTCTATCTCACGTGTCTGACCTTCCTCTCTTCTATCTCACGCGTCTGACCCTCTTCTATTCTATCTCACGCGTCTGACCCTCTTCTCTTCTATCTCACGCGTCTGCCCTTCCTCTCTTCTATCTCACGCGTCTGACCCTCTTCTCTTCTATCTCACGCATCAGACCCTCTTCTCTTCTGTCTCACGCGTCTGACCCTCTTCTCTTCTATCTCACGCGTCAGACCCTCTTCTCTTCTATCTCACACGTCTGACCCTCTTCTCTTCTATCTCACGCGTCTGCCCTTCCTCTCTTCTATCTCACGCGTCTGACCCTCTTCTCTTCTATCTCACGCGTCAGACCCTCTTCTCTTCTGTCTCACGCGTCTGACCCTCTTCTCTTCTATCTCACGCGTCAGACCCTCTTCTCTTCTATCTCACGTGTCTGACCCTCTTCTCTTCTATCTCACGCGTCTGCCCCTCCTCTCTTCTATCTCACGCGTCTGACCTTCCTCTCTTCTATCTCACGCGTCTGACCCTCTTCTCTTCTATCTCACGCGTCTGACCCTCTTCTCTTCTATCTCACGTGTCTGACCTTCCTCTCTTCTATCTCACGCGTCAGACTCTCTTCTCTTCTATCTCACGCGTCAGACCCTCTTCTCTTCTATCTCACGCGTCTGACCCTCTTCTCTTCTATCTCACGCGTCTGACCCTCTTCTCTTCTATCTCACGCGTCAGACCCTCTTCTCTTCTATCTCACGCGTCTGACCCTCTTCTCTTCTATCTCACGCGTCTGCCCCTCCTCTCTTCTATCTCACGCGTCTGACCCTCCTCTCTTCTATCTCACGCGTCTGACCCTCCTCTCTTCTATCTCACGCGTCTGACCCTCCTCTCTTCTATCTCACGCGTCTGCCCTTCCTCTCTTCTATCTCACGCGTCTGACCCTCTCTCTTCTATCTCACGCGTCTGACCCTCTTCTCTTCTATCTCACGCGTCAGACCCTCTTCTCTTCTATCTCACGCGTCTGACCCTCTTCTCTTCTATCTCACGCGTCTGCCCCTCCTCTCTTCTATCTCACGCGTCTGACCTTCCTCTCTTCTATCTCACGCGTCTGACCCTCTTCTCTTCTATCTCACGCGTCTGACCCTCTTCTCTTCTATCTCACGCGTCTGACCCTCCTCTCTTCTATCTCACGCGTCTGCCCTTCCTCTCTTCTATCTCACGCGTCTGCCCTTCCTCTCTTCTATCTCACGCGTCTGCCCTTCCTCTCTTCTATCTCACGCGTCTGCCCTTCCTCTCTTCTATCTCACGCGTCTGCCCTTCCTCTCTTCTATCTCACGCGTCTGACCCTCTTCTCTTCTATCTCACGCGTCTGACCCTCTTCTCTTCTATCTCACGCGTCTGCCCTTCCTCTCTTCTATCCGTCTGACCCTCTCTCTCTCTTCTATCTCACGCGTCTGACCCTCTTCTCTTCTATCTCACGCGTCTGACCCTCTTCTCTTCTATCTCACGCGTCTGACCCTCTTCTCTTCTATCTCACGCGTCTGACCCTCTTCTCTTCTATCTCACGCGTCTGACCCTCCTCTCTTCTATCTCACGCATCTGACCCTCTTCTCTTCTATCTCACGTGTCTGACCTTCCTCTCTTCTATCTCACGCGTCTGACCCTCTTCTATTCTATCTCACGCGTCTGACCCTCTTCTCTTCTATCTCACGCGTCTGCCCTTCCTCTCTTCTATCTCACGCGTCTGACCCTCTTCTCTTCTATCTCACGCATCAGACCCTCTTCTCTTCTGTCTCACGCGTCTGACCCTCTTCTCTTCTATCTCACGCGTCAGACCCTCTTCTCTTCTATCTCACGCGTCTGACCCTCTTCTCTTCTATCTCACGCGTCTGCCCTTCCTCTCTTCTATCTCACGCGTCTGACCCTCTTCTCTTCTATCTCACGCGTCAGACCCTCTTCTCTTCTGTCTCACGCGTCTGACCCTCTTCTCTTCTATCTCACGCGTCAGACCCTCTTCTCTTCTATCTCACGTGTCTGACCCTCTTCTCTTCTATCTCACGCGTCTGCCCCTCCTCTCTTCTATCTCACGCGTCTGACCTTCCTCTCTTCTATCTCACGCGTCTGACCCTCTTCTCTTCTATCTCACGCGTCTGACCCTCTTCTCTTCTATCTCACGTGTCTGACCTTCCTCTCTTCTATCTCACGCGTCAGACTCTCTTCTCTTCTATCTCACGCGTCAGACCCTCTTCTCTTCTATCTCACGCGTCTGACCCTCTTCTCTTCTATCTCACGCGTCTGCCCTTCCTCTCTTCTATCTCACGCGTCTGACCCTCCTCTCTTCTATCTCACGCGTCAGACCCTCTCTTCTATCTCACGCGTCTGACCCTCTTCTCTTCTATCTCACGCGTCTGACCCTCCTCTCTTCTATCTCACGCGTCTGACCCTCCTCTCTTCTATCTCACGCGTCTGACCCTCCTCTCTTCTATCTCACGCGTCTGCCCTTCCTCTCTTCTATCTCACGCGTCTGACCCTCTTCTCTTCTATCTCACGCGTCTGACCCTCTTCTCTTCTATCTCACGCGTCAGACCCTCTTCTCTTCTATCTCACGCGTCTGACCCTCTTCTCTTCTATCTCACGCGTCTGACCCTCCTCTCTTCTATCTCACGCGTCTGACCCTCCTCTCTTCTATCTCACGCGTCTGACCCTCCTCTCTTCTATCTCACGCGTCTGACCCTCCTCTCTTCTATCTCACGCGTCTGCCCTTCCTCTCTTCTATCTCACGCGTCTGACCCTCTCTCTTCTATCTCACGCGTCTGACCCTCTTCTCTTCTATCTCACGCGTCAGACCCTCTTCTCTTCTATCTCACGCGTCTGACCCTCTTCTCTTCTATCTCACGCGTCTGCCCCTCCTCTCTTCTATCTCACGCGTCTGACCTTCCTCTCTTCTATCTCACGCGTCTGACCCTCTTCTCTTCTATCTCACGCGTCTGACCCTCTTCTCTTCTATCTCACGCGTCTGACCCTCCTCTCTTCTATCTCACGCGTCTGCCCTTCCTCTCTTCTATCTCACGCGTCTGCCCTTCCTCTCTTCTATCTCACGCGTCTGCCCTTCCTCTCTTCTATCTCACGCGTCTGCCCTTCCTCTCTTCTATCTCACGCGTCTGCCCTTCCTCTCTTCTATCTCACGCGTCTGACCCTCTTCTCTTCTATCTCACGCGTCTGACCCTCTTCTCTTCTATCTCACGCGTCTGCCCTTCCTCTCTTCTATCTCACGCGTCTGACCCTCTTCTCTTCTATCTCACGCGTCAGACCCTCTTCTCTTCTGTCTCACGCGTCTGACCCTCTTCTCTTCTATCTCACGCGTCAGACCCTCTTCTCTTCTATCTCACGCGTCTGACCCTCTTCTCTTCTATCTCACGCGTCTGCCCCTCCTCTCTTCTATCTCACGCGTCTGACCTTCCTCTCTTCTATCTCACGCGTCTGACCCTCTTCTCTTCTATCTCACGTGTCTGACCTTCCTCTCTTCTATCTCACGCGTCAGACTCTCTTCTCTTCTATCTCACGCGTCTGACCCTCTTCTCTTCTATCTCACGCGTCTGACCCTCTTCTCTTCTATCTCACGCGTCTGCCCTTCCTCTCTTCTATCTCACGCGTCTGCCCCTCCTCTCTTCTATCTCACGCGTCAGACCCTCTTCTCTTCTATCTCACGCGTCTGACCCTCTTCTCTTCTATCTCACGCGTCTGACCCTCCTCTCTTCTATCTCACGCGTCTGCCCCTCCTCTCTTCTATCTCACGCGTCTGCCCTCCTCTCTTCTATCTCACGCGTCTGACCCTCTTCTCTTCTATCTCACGCGTCTGACCCTCTTCTCTTCTATCTCACGCGTCTGACCCTCCTCTCTTCTATCTCACGCGTCTGACCCTCTTCTCTTCTATCTCACGCGTCAGACCCTCTTCTCTTCTATCTCACGCGTCTGACCCTCTTCTCTTCTATCTCACGCGTCTGCCCCTCCTCTCTTCTATCTCACGCGTCTGACCTTCCTCTCTTCTATCTCACGCGTCTGACCCTCTTCTCTTCTATCTCACGCGTCTGACCCTCTTCTCTTCTATCTCACGCGTCTCACCCTCCTCTCTTCTATCTCACGCGTCTGCCCTTCCTCTCTTCTATCTCACGCGTCTGCCCTTCCTCTCTTCTATCTCACGCGTCTGCCCTTCCTCTCTTCTATCTCACGCGTCTGCCCTTCCTCTCTTCTATCTCACGCGTCTGCCCTTCCTCTCTTCTATCTCACGCGTCTGACCCTCTTCTCTTCTATCTCACGCGTCTGCCCTTCCTCTCTTCTATCTCACGCGTCTGCCCTTCCTCTCTTCTATCTCACGCGTCTGACCCTCTTCTCTTCTATCTCACGCGTCTGACCTTCCTCTCTTCTATCTCACGCGTCTGACCCTCTTCTCTTCTATCTCACGCGTCTGCCCCTCCTCTCTTCTATCTCACGCGTCTGACCTTCCTCTCTTCTATCTCACGCGTCTGACCCTCTTCTCTTCTATCTCACGCGTCTGACCCTCTTCTCTTCTATCTCACGCGTCTGACCCTCCTCTCTTCTATCTCACGCGTCTGACCCTCTTCTCTTCTATCTCACGTGTCTGACCTTCCTCTCTTCTATCTCACGCGTCTGACCCTCTTCTCTTCTATCTCACGCGTCTGACCCTCTTCTCTTCTATCTCACGCGTCTGCCCTTCCTCTCTTCTATCTCACGCGTCTGACCCTCTTCTCTTCTATCTCACGTCAGACCCTGTTCTCTTCTGTCTCACGCGTCTGACCCTCTTCTCTTCTATCTCACGCGTCTGACCCTCTTCTCTTCTATCTCACGCGTCTGACCCTCTTCTCTTCTATCTCACGCGTCTGACCCTCCTCTCTTCTATCTCACGCGTCTGACCTTCCTCTCTTCTATCTCACGCGTCTGACCCTCTTCTCTTCTATCTCACGCGTCTGACCCTCTTCTCTTCTATCTCACGTGTCTGACCTTCCTCTCTTCTATCTCACGCGTCTGACCCTCTCTCTCTTCTATCTCACGCGTCTGACCCTCTTCTCTTCTATCTCACGCGTCTGACCCTCTTCTCTTCTATCTCACGCGTCTGACCTTCCTCTCTTCTATCTCACGCGTCTGACCCTCTTCTCTTCTATCTCACGCGTCTGACCCTCTTCTCTTCTATCTCACGTGTCTGACCTTCCTCTCTTCTATCTCACGCGTCAGACTCTCTTCTCTTCTATCTCGTCTGACCCTCTTCTCTTCTATCTCACGCGTCTGACCCTCTTCTCTTCTATCTCACGCGTCTGCCCTTCCTCTCTTCTATCTCACGCGTCTGCCCCTCCTCTCTTCTATCTCACGCGTCAGACCCTCTTCTCTTCTATCTCACGCGTCTGACCCTCTTCTCTTCTATCTCACGCGTCTGACCCTCCTCTCTTCTATCTCACGCGTCTGACCCTCCTCTCTTCTATCTCACGCGTCTGACCCTCCTCTCTTCTATCTCACGCGTCTGCCCTTCCTCTCTTCTATCTCACGCGTCTGACCCTCTTCTCTTCTATCTCACGCGTCTGACCCTCTTCTCTTCTATCTCACGCGTCAGACCCTCTTCTCTTCTATCTCACGCGTCTGACCCTCTTCTCTTCTATCTCACGCGTCTGCCCCTCCTCTCTTCTATCTCACGCGTCTGACCCTCCTCTCTTCTATCTCACGCGTCTGACCCTCCTCTCTTCTATCTCACGCGTCTGACCCTCCTCTCTTCTATCTCACGCGTCTGCCCTTCCTCTCTTCTATCTCACGCGTCTGACCCTCTCTCTTCTATCTCACGCGTCTGACCCTCTTCTCTTCTATCTCACGCGTCAGACCCTCTTCTCTTCTATCTCACGCGTCTGACCCTCTTCTCTTCTATCTCACGCGTCTGCCCCTCCTCTTCTCTTCTATCTCACGCGTCTGACCTTCCTCTCTTCTATCTCACGCGTCTGACCCTCTTCTCTTCTATCTCACGCGTCTGACCCTCTTCTCTTCTATCTCACGCGTCTGACCCTCCTCTCTTCTATCTCACGCGTCTGCCCTTCCTCTCTTCTATCTCACGCGTCTGCCCTTCCTCTCTTCTATCTCACGCGTCTGCCCTTCCTCTCTTCTATCTCACGCGTCTGACCCTTCCTCTCTTCTATCTCACGCGTCTGCCCTTCCTCTCTTCTATCTCACGCGTCTGACCCTCTTCTCTTCTATCTCACGCGTCTGACCCTCTTCTCTTCTATCTCACGCGTCTGCCCTTCCTCTCTTCTATCTCACGCGTCTGACCCTCTTCTCTTCTATCTCACGCGTCTGACCCTCTTCTCTTCTATCTCACGCGTCTGACCCTCTTCTCTTCTATCTCACGCGTCAGACCCTCTTCTCTTCTATCTCTCACGCGTCTGACCCTCTTCTCTTCTATCTCACGCGTCTGCCCCTCCTCTCTTCTATCTCACGTGTCTGACCTTCCTCTCTTCTATCTCACGCGTCAGACTCTCTTCTCTTCTATCTCACGCGTCAGACCCTCTTCTCTTCTATCTCACGCGTCTGACCCTCTTCTCTTCTATCTCACGCGTCTGCCCTTCCTCTCTTCTATCTCACGCGTCTGCCCCTCCTCTCTTCTATCTCACGCGTCAGACCCTCTTCTCTTCTATCTCACGCGTCTGACCCTCTTCTCTTCTATCTCACGCGTCTGATCTCTATCTCACGCGTCTGACCCTCCTCTCTTCTATCTCACGCGTCTGACCCTCCTCTCTTCTATCTCACGCGTCTGACCTTCCTCTCTTCTATCTCACGCGTCTGACCCTCTTCTCTTCTATCTCACGCGTCTGACCCTCTTCTCTTCTATCTCACGCGTCAGACCCTCTTCTCTTCTATCTCACGCGTCTGACCCTCTTCTCTTCTATCTCACGCGTCTGCCCCTCCTCGATTCTATCTCACGCGTCTGACCCTCCTCTCTTCTATCTCACGCGTCTGACCCTCCTCTCTTCTATCTCACGCGTCTGCCCTTCCTCTCTTCTATCTCACGCGTCTGACCCTCTTCTCTTCTATCTCACGCGTCTGACCCTCTTCTCTTCTATCTCACGCGTCAGACCCTCTTCTCTTCTATCTCACGCGTCTGACCCTCTTCTCTTCTATCTCACGCGTCTGCCCCTCCTCTCTTCTATCTCACGCGTCTGACCTTCCTCTCTTCTATCTCACGCGTCTGACCCTCTTCTCTTCTATCTCACGCGTCTGACCCTCTTCTCTTCTATCTCACGCGTCTGACCCTCCTCTCTTCTATCTCACGCGTCTGCCCTTCCTCTCTTCTATGTCACGCGTCTGCCCTTCCTCTCTTCTATCTCACGCGTCTGCCCTTCCTCTCTTCTATCTCACGCGTCTGCCCTTCCTCTCTTCTATCTCACGCGTCTGCCCTTCCTCTCTTCTATCTCACGCGTCTGACCCTCTTCTCTTCTATCTCACGCGTCTGACCTTCCTCTCTTCTATCTCACGCGTCTGCCCTTCCTCTCTTCTATCTCACGCGTCTGACCCTCTTCTCTTCTATCTCACGCGTCTGACCCTCTTCTCTTCTATCTCACGCGTCAGACCCCTTCTTCTATCTCTGACCCTCTTCTCTTCTATCTCACGCGTCTGACCCTCTTCTCTTCTATCTCACGCGTCTGACCCTCTTCTCTTCTATCTCACGCGTCTGACCCTCTTCTCTTCTATCTCACGCGTCTGACCTTCCTCTCTTCTATCTCACGCGTCTGACCCTCTTCTCTTCTATCTCACGCGTCTGACCCTCTTCTCTTCTATCTCACGCGTCTGACCCTCCTCTCTTCTATCTCACGCGTCTGACCCTCTTCTCTTCTATCTCACGTGTCTGACCTTCCTCTCTTCTATCTCACGCGTCTGACCCTCTTCTATTCTATCTCACGCGTCTGACCCTCTTCTCTTCTATCTCACGCGTCTGCCCTTCCTCTCTTCTATCTCACGCGTCTGACCCTCTTCTCTTCTATCTCACGCGTCTGACCCTCTTCCCTTCTATCTCACGCGTCTGACCCTCTTCTCTTCTATCTCACGCGTCTGACCCTCTTCTCTTCTATCTCACGCGTCTGACTCTCCTCTCTTCTATCTCACGCGTCTGACCCTCTTCTCTTCTATCTCACGCGTCTGCCCCTCTTCTCTTCTATCTCACGCGTCTGACCCTCCTCTCTTCTATCTCACGCGTCTGACCCTCTTCTCTTCTATCTTACGCGTCTGACCCTCCTCTCTTCTATCTCACGCGTCTGACCCTCTTCTCTTCTATCTCACGCGTCTGACCCTCTTCTCTTCTATCTCACGCGTCTGACCCTCTTCTCTTATATCTGAACATTTTAAGGCCTACACCAATAGAACCAGCCATCATACCTTCATCAGAACACCCTAGTCAGGTCAATACCAACTAAACAGGCCGACACCAATAGAACAATTTAGCATTAACACTGGAGTGATAGATGTGCAAGAAGAGATACTGGGTTGCAAAAGTGCAATAAGATAAATAACAATATGGGGATGAGGTAGTTGGATTGGCTATTTACAGATGGGCTGTGTATAGGTGCAATGATTGGTAAGCTGCTCTGACAGCTGATGCTTAAAGTTAGAGAGGGAGATATAAGACTGCAGCTTCAGTGATTTTTGCAATTTGTTCCAGTCATTGGCAGCAGAGAACTGGAAGGAAAGGAGGCCAAATGAGGTGTTGGCTTTGGGGGTGACCAATGAAATATACCTGCTGGATGGCATGTTACGGGTTGGTGTTGCTATGGTGACCAGTGAGCTGACATAAGGCGGGGCTTTACATAGTAAAGACTAAAAGTTGACCTGCAGCCAGTGGGTTTGGCAACGAATACGTAGTGAGGGCCAGCCAACAAGAGCATACAGGTCAGAGTGGTGGGTAGTGTATGGGGCTTTGGTGACAAAACGGCTGGCACTGTGATAGACTGCATCCAATTTGCTGAGTAGCGTGTTGGAGGCCATTTTGTAAATGACATCACCGAATTCAAGGATCGGTAGGATAGTCCGTTTTACGAGGGTATGTTTGGCGTCGTGAGTGAAGGAGGCCTTGTTGCGAAATAGGAAGCCGATTCTAGATTTATTAAAGTGACCATTATTAAAGTGGCCAGTGATTTAAAGTCTATGTATATAGGCAGCAGCCTCTAATGTGCTAGTGATGGCTATTTAACAGTCTGGTGGCCTTGAGATAGAAACTGTTTTTCAGTCTCTCAGTTCCCGCTTTGATGCACCTGTACTGACCTCGCCTTCTGGATGATAGCAGGGTGAACAGGCAGTGGCTCGGGTGGTTGTTGTCCTTGATGATCTTTTAGAGATTCCTGTGACATCGGGTGGTGTAGGTGTCCTGGAGGGCAGTTAATTTGCCCCCGGTGATGCGTTGGGCAGACCGCACGACCCTCTGGAGAGCCTTACGGTTGCGGGAGGTGCAGTTGCCGTACCAGGCGGTGATACAGCCCGTTAAAAATGCTCTCAATTGTGCATCTGTAGAGGTTTATGAGTGTTTTAGGTGCCAACTTGACACAACTACGGGAAGCATTGCAGTGTGCCAGTGGAACACTGTTGACAACTTGTAGAGTCCTGCCCTGACGGATTGAGGCTGTTCTGAGGGCAAAAGGGGGTGCAACTCAACATTAGGAAGGTGTTCGTAATGTTTTGTCCCCGCAGTGCACATCATTTACACGCACAGAACAATGAGTGTCTCAGACAGATCCAGTTCAGAGGCCTTCATCAGCAGCAGATTTTAATGTGTTTATGCAACAAATGTTATCAAGTCGCATCGAAACAAACCGTATCGATTCATCCTCTAATCTAACCAAATGTTAGAGCATCGAGTCGTATCGAAACAAACCATATCGATTCATCCTCTAATCTAACCAAATGTTAGAGCATCGAGTCGTATCCCATCGAAACAAACCGTATCGATTCATCCTCTAATCTAACCAAATGTTAGAGCATCGAGTCGTATCGAAACAAACCATATCGATTCATCCTCTAATCTAACCAAATGTTAGAGCATCGAGTCGTATCCCATCGAAACAAACCGTATCGATTCATCCTCTAATCTAACCAAATGTTAGTGCATCGAGTCGTATCCCATCGAAACAAACCGTATCGATTCATCCTCTAATCTAACCAAATGTTAGAGCATCGAGTCGTATCCATCGAAACAAACCGTTCGATTCATCCTCTAATCTAACCAAATGTTAGAGCATCGAGTCGTATCGCATCGAAACAAACCGTATCGATTCATCCTCTAATCTAACCAAATGTTAGAGCATCGAGTCGTATCGCATCGAAACAAACCGTATCGATTCATCCTCTAATCTAACCAAATGTTAGTCATCGAGTCGTATCCATCGAAACAAACCGTATCGATTCATCCTCTAATCTAACCAAATGTTAGAGCATCGAGTCGTATCGCATCGAAACAAACCAAATGTATCGATTCATCCTCTAATCTAACCAAATGTTAGAGCATCGAGTCGTATCGCATCGAAACAAACCGTATCGATTCATCCTCTAATCTAACCAAATGTTAGAGCATCGAGTCGTATCGCATCGAAACAAACCGTATCGATTCATCCTCTAATCTAACCAAATGTTAGAGCATCGAGTCGTATCCCATCGAAACAAACCGTATCGATTCATCCTCTAATCTAACCAAATGTTAGAGCATCGAGTCGTATCGCATCGAAACAAACCGTATCGATTCATCCTCTAATCTAACCAAATGTTAGAGCATCGAGTCGTATCGCATCGAAACAAACCGTATCGATTCATCCTCTAATCTAACCAAATGTTAGAGCATCGAGTCGTATCGCATCGAAACAAACCGTATCGATTCATCCTCTAATCTAACCAAATGTTAGAGCATCGAGTCGTATCGCATCGAAACAAACCGTATCGATTCATCCTCTAATCTAACCAAATGTTAGAGCATCGAGTCGTATCCCATCGAAACAAACCGTATCGATTCATCCTCTAATCTAACCAAATGTTAGAGCATCGAGTCGTATCCCATCGAAACAAACCGTATCGATTCATCCTCTAATCTAACCACATGTTAGAGCATCGAGTCGTATCGCATCGAAACAAACCATATCGATTCATCCTCTAATCTAACCAAATGTTAGAGCATCGAGTCGTATCCCATCGAAACAAACCGTATCGATTCATCCTCTCATCTAACCAAATCACACCAATATATTTGAAACTAAATTGAACGTATTGTTCCTGTTTCATATCAGAGCCCATCTGTCTGTCTGTCTGTCTGTCTGTCTGTCTGTCTGTCTGTCTGTCTGTCTGTCTGTCTGTCTGTCTGTCTGTCTGTCTGTCTGTCTGTCTGTCTGTCTGTCTGTCTGTCTGTCTGTCTGTCTGTCTGTCTGTCTGTCTGTCTGTCTGTCTGTCTGTCTGTCTGTCTGTCTGTCTGTCTGTCTGTCTGTCTGTCTGTTCTATATATAATCTGTCTGTCTGTCTGTCTGTCGGCTCTATATATAATCTATCTGTCTATCTGATCTGTCCACCAGAGTCTGGAGAGTGAGGAGGCCAAGGTGTTCTATAGTGTTGCCATGGAGATGGTTGACATGGTGTTCGGGGTGACAACCAGTCCAGAGGTCTTCCAGAAATATGAAGTAAATAACAACAGAGTGGTGCTGTTCAAGAAGGTGATAACCCCTGACCTCTAACCCCTGACCTCTAACCCCTGACCTCTAACCCCTGACCTCTAACCCCTGACCTCTAACCCCTGACCTCTAACCCCTGACCTCTAAGCCCTGACCTCTAAACCATGACCTCTAACCCCTGACCTCTAACCCCTGACCTCTAACCCCTGACCTCTAACCCCTGACCTCTAACCCCTGACCTCTAACCCCTGACCTCTAACCCCTGACCTCTAACCCCTGACCTCTAAGCCCTGACCTTTAAACCATGACCTCTAAACCATGACCTCTAAACCATGACCTCTAAACCATGACCTCTAAACCCTGACCGCTAACCCCTGACCTCTAAACCATGACCTTTAAACCATGACCTCTAATGTGTGTGTGTGTGTGTGTGTGTGTGTTAGTTTGACGAGGGCAGGGTAGACCTGTCTGTGTCTGAGGAGGAGAAGGTGGGTAAAGAGGAGCTGATTGTCTTCATCAGGACCAACAGTCTGGAGCTGGTCATAGAGTTCAACGAGCACACACACACACACACACACACACACACACACACACACACACACACACACACACACACACACACACACACACACACACACACACACACACACACACACACACACACACACACACACACACACACACACACACACACACACACACAGCCTATTGAGTGTGTTGTGTCTGTCTATCCTGCAGAATGCGGATAAGATCTTTGGTTCAAAGGTTCACACCCACACCCTCCTGTTCATCAACTCTACAGTCCAGGAGCAGAAGAGCCTTCTGACTGAATACAGCACCGTGGCCAGGGACTTCAAGGGCAAGGTATTATACTGTACACAACTATAGAAATACTGCTATACATTTATATAATGGATGGGTCTAATCCTGATTGGTTAAAACCGCATTCCAGCCGGCGTCTATTCCACAAGTTACCACCAGCTAAATCTATGACGTTAAAATGTCTATTTACTCTGTTCCATCTGACTGCGCAATCCACTGCCTCTTCAGCCCGGCCAGGCAATTTATAAACTTGATCTCCACTAGTCTTTTAGACTGTCATTTAGTTCTCCACAGCAGAGATGTGTATAAACCTTGCTGTCTGTCTCTCTGACATATGCAACAGTGTTTCCATATTCAAATTCGATCTCCAGTAAAAAAAAAATGTTTTATCATTTCACCTTTATTTAACCAGGTATTTATATATATATATATATATATATATATATATATATATATATATATATATATATATATATATATATATAACAGTAACGCTTTATTTAACCAGGTAGACTAGTTGAGAACAAGTTCTCATTTACAACTGTGGCCTGGCCAAGATAAAGCAAAGCAGTGCAACACAAACAACACAGAGTTACACATGGAATAAACAATAAACAACAACACAGAGTAACACATGGAATAAACAATAAACAACAACACAAAGTAACACATGGAATAAACAATAAACAACACAGAGTAACACATAGAATAAACAATAAACAACAACACAGAGTAACACATGGAATAAACAATAAACAACAACACAAAGTAACACATGGAATAAACAATAAACAACAACAGAGTAACACATGGAATAAACAATAAACAACACAGAGTAACACATAGAATAAACAATAAACAACAACACAGAGTAACACATGGAATAAACAATAAACAACAACACAAAGTAACACATGGAATAAACAATAAACAACAACACAGAGTAACACATGGAATAAACAATAAACAACAACAGAGTTACACATGGAATAAACAATAAACAACAACACAGAGTAACACATGGAATAAACAATAAACAACAACACAGAGTAACACATGGAATAAACAATAAACAACAACACAGAGTAACACATGGAATAAACAATAAACAACAACAGAGTTACACATGGAATAAACAAAACATACAGTCAATAACGGCGTGAGGAGGTAAGGCAATACAATAATAGATAGGCCATAGTAGTTGAGTGTGTGTTAGTTTGATGAGGGCAGGGTAGACCTGTCTGTGTCTGAGGAGGTAAGGCAATACAATAATAGATAGGCCATAGTAGTTGAGTGTGTGTTAGTTTGATGAGGGCAGGGTAGACCTGTCTGTGTCTGAGGAGGTAAGGCAATAAAATAATAGATAGGCCATAGTAGTTGAGTGTGTGTTAGTTTGATGAGGGCAGGGTAGACCTGTCTGTGTCTGAGGAGGTAAGGCAATAAAATAATAGATAGGCCATAGTAGTTGAGTGTGTGTTAGTTTGATGAGGGCAGGGTAGACCTGTCTGTGTCTGAGGAGGTAAGGCAATACAATAATAGATAGGCCATAGTAGTTGACTGTGTGTTAGTTTGACGAGGGCAGGGTAGACCTGTCTGTGTCTGAGGAGGTAAGGCAATAAAATAATAGATAGGCCATAGTAGTTAAGTAATTACAATTTAGCAGATTAACACTGGAGTGATAGATGAGCAGATGATGATGTGCAAGTAGAGATACTGGTGTGCAAAAGAGAAGAAAAGTAAATAAAAAACAGTATGGGGATGAGGTAGGTAGATTGGCTATTTACTGATGGACTATGTACAGCTGCAGTGATCAGTCAGCTGCTCAGATTTGATATGAACTCCTAACATCTCGCTTGAGGCAGTGAATTAAACTGCCTCCTGTCGGCCTAACATCTCCAACGGGGCAGTGAATTAAACTGCCTCCTGTCGGCCTAACATCTCCAACGGGGCAGTGAATTAAACTGCCTAAACTAACATCTCCAAAGAGGCAGTGAATTAAACTGCCTCTGGCCTAACATCTCCAACGGGGCAGTGAATTAAACTGCCTCCTAACATCTCCTAACAAGGGGCAGTGAATTAAACTGCCTCCTGTCGGCCTAACATCTCCAACGGGGCAGTGAATTAAACTGCCTCCTGTCGGCCTAACATCTCCAACGGGGCAGTGAATTAAACTGCCTCCTGTCGGCCTAACATCTCCAACGGGGCAGTGAATTAAACTGCCTCCTGTCGGCCTAACATCTCCAACGGGGCAGTGAATTAAACTGCCTCCTGTCGGCCTAACATCTCCAACGGGGCAGTGAATTAAACTGCCTCCTGTCGGCCTAACATCTCCAACGGGGCAGTGAATTAAACTGCCTCCTGTCGGCCTAACATCTCCAACGGGGCAGTGAATTAAACTGCCTCCTGTCGGCCTAACATCTCCAACGGGGCAGTGAATTAAACTGCCTCCTGTCGGCCTAACATCTCCAACGGGGCAGTGAATTAAACTGCCTCCTGTCGGCCTAACATCTCCAACGAATTAAACTGCCTCCTGTCGGCCTAACATCTCCAACGTGGCAGTGAATTAAACTGCCTCCTGTCGGCCTAACATCTCCAACGGGGCAGTGAATTAAACTGCCTCCTGTCGGCCTAACATCTCCAACGGGGCAGTGAATTAAACTGCCTCCTGTGACATTAAACTGCCTCCTGTCGGCCTAACATCTCCAACGGGGCAGTGAATTAAACTGCCTCCTGTCGGCCTAACATCTCCAACGGGGCAGTGAATTAAACTGCCTCCTGTCGGCCTAACATCTCCAACAACAGTGAATTAAACCGCCTCCTGTCGGCCTAACATCTCCAACGGGGTGAATTAAACTGCCTCCTGTCGGCCTAACATCTCCAACGGGGCAGTGAATTAAACTGCCTCCTGTCGGCCTAACATCTCCAACGGGGCAGTGAATTAAACTGCCTCCTGTCGGCCTAACATCTCCAACGGGGCAGTGAATTAAACTGCCTCCTGCAGCCTAACATCTCCAAACTAAACTGCCTCCTGTCGGCCTAACATCTCCAACGGGGCAGTGAATGAAACTGCCTCCTGTCGGCCTAACATCTCCAACGGGGCAGTGAATTAAACTGCCTCCTGTCGGCCTAACATCTCCAACGGGGCAGTGAATTAAACTGCCTCCTGTCGGCCTAACATCTAACATCTCCAACGGGGCAGTGAATTAAACTGCCTCCTGTCGGCCTAACATCTCCAACGGGGCAGTGAATTAAACTGCCTCCTGTCGGCCTAACATCTCCAACAGTGAATTAAACTGCCTCCTGTCGGCCTAACATCTCCAACGGGGCAGTGAATTAAACTGCCTCCTGTCGGCCTAACATCTCCAACGGGGCAGTGAATTAAACTGCCTCCTGTCGGCCTAACATCTCCAACGGGGCAGTGAATTAAACTGCCTCCTGTCGGCCTAACATCTCCAACGGGGCAGTGAATTAAACTGCCTCCTGTCGGCCTAACATCTCCAACGAGGCAGTGAATTATTTTATTTTACATTTATTTAACAAGGCAAGTCAGTTAAGAACAAATTCTTATTTTCAATGATGGCCTAGGCACTTAACTGCCAATCTGGGCTAGACAATCTGGACCCTCTCTTTCTAAAATTATCTGCCAACCCCTATTACTAGCCTGTTCAACCTCTCTTTCATATCGTCTGAGATTCCCAAAGATTGGAAAACTGCCGCGGTCATCCCCCTCTTCAAAGGTGGTGACACTCTAGGCCCAAATTGCTACAGACCTACAGTATATCTATCCTACCCTGTATTTCTAAGGTCTTTGAAAGCCAAGTTTAACAAACAGATTACTGACCATTTTGAATCCCAACATACCTTCTCCGCTATGCAATCTGGTTTCAGAGCTGGTCATGGGTGCACCTCAGCCACGCTCAAGGTTCTAAACGACATCATAACCGTCAAATCGGAGGGCCTGTTGTCCGGACCTCTGGCAGTCTCTATGGGTGTGCCACAGGGTTTAATTCTCGGGCCGACTCTCTTTTCTGTATACATCAATGATGTTGCTCTTGCTGCTGGTGATTCTCTGATCCACCTCTATGCAGACGACACCATTCTGTATACTTCTGGCCCCTCCTTGGACACTGTGTTAACTAACCTCCAGACGAGCTTCAATGCCATACGACTCTCCTTCCGTGGCCTCCAACTGCTCTTAAACGCAAGTAAAACTATATGCATGCTATTCAATCGATCACTGCCCGCACCTGCTCGCCCGTCCAGCATCACTACTCTGGACCGCTCTGACTTAGAATACGTGGACAACTACAAATACCTGGGTGTCTGGTTAGACTGTAAACTCTCCTTCCAGACTCACATTAAGCATCTCCAATCCAAAATTAAATCTAGAATCGGCTTCCTATATCGCAACAAAGCATCCTTCACTCATGCTGCCAAACATACCCTCGTAAAACTGACCATCCTACCGATCCTCGACTTCGGTGATGTCATCTATAAAATAGCCTCCAACACTCTACTCAACAAACTGGATGCAGTCTATCACAGTGCCATCCGTTTTGTCACCAAAGCCCCATACACTACCCACCATTGCGACCTGTACGCTCTCGTTGGTTGGCCCTCACTTCATACTCGTCACCAAACCCACTGGCTACAGGTTATTTACAAGTCTCTGCTACGTAAAGCCCCGCCTTATCTCAGCTTACTGGTCACCATAGCAGCACCCACTCGTAGCACGCGCTCCAGCAGGTATATCTCACTGGTCACCCCCAAAGCCAATTCCTCCTTTGGTCATCTTTCCTTCCAGTTCTCTGCTGCCCATAACTGGAACGAATTGCAAAAATCTCTGAAGCTGGAGACTCACATCTCCCTCACTAGCTTTAAGCACCAGCTGTCAGAGCAGCTTACAGATCACTGCACCTGTACATAGCCCATCTGTAAACAGCCCATCTATCTCCCTACCTCATCCCCATACTGGTATTTATTTATTTATTTATTTACTTTGCTCCTTTGCACCCCAGTATCTCTACCTGCACATTCATCTTCTGCCGATCTACCATTCCAGTGTTTAATTGCTATACTGTAATTACTTTGCCACCATGACCTATTTATTTCCTTATCTTACCTCATTTGCACTCACTGTATATAGACTTTTTGTTTTCTTTTGTTCTACTGTATTATTGACTGTATGTTCTGTTTATTCCATGTGTTACTCTGTGTTGTTGTGTGTGTCGAATTGCTACGCTTTATCTTGGCCAGGTCGCAGTTGCAAATGAGAACTTGTTCTCAACTAGTCTACCTGGTTAAATAAAGGTGTTCTCAACTAGTCTACCTGGTTAAATAAAGGTGTTCTCAACTAGCCTACCTGGTTAAAAAAAGGTGTTCTCAACTAGTCTACCTGGTTAAATAAAGGTGTTCTCAACTGGCCTACCTGGTTAAATAAAGGTGTTCTCAACTGGCCTACCTGGTTAAATAAAGGTGTTCTCAACTAGTCTACCTGGTTAAATAAAGGTGTTCTCAACTGGCCTACCTGGTTAAATAAAGGTGTTCTCAACTAGTCTACCTGGTTAAATAAAGGTGTTCTCAACTAGCCTACCTGGTTAAATAAAGGTGTTCTCAACTAGCCTACCTGGTTAAATAAAGGTGTTCTCAACTGGCCTACCTGGTTAAATAAAGGTGTTCTCAACTAGCCTACCTGGTTAAATAAAGGTGTTCTCAACTAGCCTACCTGGTTAAATAAAGGTGTTTTCAACTGGCCTACCTGGTTAAATAAAGGTGTTCTCAACTAGCCTACCTGGTTAAATAAAGGTGTTCTCAACTGGCCTACCTGGTTAAATAAAGGTGTTCTCAACTGGCCTACCTGGTTAAATAAAGGTGTTCTCAACTGGCCTACCTGGTTAAATAAAGGTGTTCTCAACTGGCCTACCTGGTTAAATAAAGGTGTTCTCAACTGGCCTACCTGGTTAAATAAAGGTGTTCTCAACTGGCCTACCTGGTTAAATAAAGGTGTTCTCAACTGGCCTACCTGGTTAAATAAAGGTGTTCTCAACTGGCCTACCTGGTTAAATAAAGGTGAAATAAAAACAATTGAAAAATATATACAGTATACTACTACAGTATTCTACTACACACTACTATACTACTACTATATACAGTATACTACTACTACACACTACTATATACAGTATACTACTACTACACACTACTATATACAGTATACTACTACAGTATTATACTACACACTACTATATACAGTATACTACTACTATATACAGTATACTACTACTATATACAGTATACTACTACACACTACTATATACAGTATACTACTACTATATACAGTATACTACTACTATATACAGTATACTACTACTATATACAGTATACTACTACAGTATTCTACTACACACTACTATACTACTACTATATACAGTATACTACTACTACACACTACTATATACAGTATACTACTACAGTATTCTACTACACACTACTATATACAGTATACTACTACTATATACAGTATACTACTACTATATACAATATACTACTACACACTACTATATACAGTATACTATTACTATATACAGTATACTACTACTATATACAGTATACTACTACACACTACTATATACAGTATACTACTACTATATACAGTATACTACTACTATATACAGTATACTACTACACACTACTATATACAGTATACTACTACTATATACAGTATACTACTACTACACACCACTATATAAAGTATACTACTACTACACACTGCTATATACAGTATACTACTACTACACACCACTATATAAAGTATACTACTACTATATACAGTATACTACTACTATAAACAGTATACTACTACTACACACTGCTATATACAGTAGACTACTACTACACACCACTATATAAAGTATACTACTACTATATACAGTATACTACTACACTATACTACTACACACTACTATATACAGTATACTACTATATTCAGTACATTGTTCAGCAGCAGATTGTCATGGTTTTTCAAGGTTTTCCTTGGTATGGGCAATGATGTGTGTGTGTGTGTGTGTGTGTGTGTGTGTGTGTGTGTGTGTGTGTGTGTGTGTGTGTGTGTGTGTGTGTGTGTGTGTGCGTGCGTGCGTGTGCGTGCGTGTGTGCGTGTGTGTGTGTGTGTGTGTGTGTGTGTGTGTGTGTGTGTGTGTGTGTGTGTGTGTGTGTGTAGGTATTGTTCATAATTATAGATGTAACGGGACCAGTCAGTCATGTCCTGAAGTACTTCGGTCTTTCCGAGGGCGACGCCCCGCTGTACGCATCACCAACACCGACACCACCAAGAAGTTCGCTCTGATTGGACAGATAACGGCCGCCACACTCCAAACGTTCTGTCAGGGAGTTCTGGACGGAACCGTGAAGGTAAACAACCACCCAACCAATCACATCACTCCTACTACTAGAGCTAGCCAATCACATCACTCCTACTACTAGAGCTAGCCAATCACATCACTCCTACTACTAGAGCTAGCCAATCACATCACTCCTACTGCTAGAGCTAGCCAATCACAATACTCCCACCACTATAGCCAGCCAACCAGTTCACACGTACCCCTACAGCCACACAGGGTGTAAAGTTCAGAGGTCAGGATTAGGGTCTAATTGTTTGTTATGGTTCCAGGCCCACTTTCTCAGTGAGGATGTACCTGAGGACTGGGATAAGGGTCAGGGGTTAGGGGTCAGGAGTTTAAGGTTAGAGGTCAGGGGTTAGAGGTTAGTGGTCAGGGTTAGAGATCAGAGATTAGTGGTCAAGGGTTAGAGATGAGAGGTTATGGGTTAGAGGTCAGGGGTTAGAGGTTAGTGGTCAGGAGTTAGAGATCAGAGATTAGTGTCCAAGGGTTAGAAATGAGAGGTTATGGGTTAGAGGTTATGGGTTAGAGGTCAGGGGTTAGAGGTTAGAGTATAACTGTGTGTTGTGGTTACAGTCTCACCTGCTGAGCGAGGAGGTACCAGAGGACTGGGATAAAGGACCCGTTAAAGTTCTGGTCGGGAAGAACTTTGAGGCTGTCGCCCTCGACAACAACAAGAATGTCTTCGTAGAGTTCTGTAAGTCAACCATTCCTGTGTCAATCATCAGTAGTTCAACTTCCAAGGCGTGGCATAATAAATCCTCTCTGAAAAGAAAAGTAACCCAAACCCTAACTAGCTAGCGAACGTTAGCTAAAGATAGTGTGCCTGTTTGTAGATGCCCCATGGTGCGGTCACTGTAAGGAGCTGGCTCCTGTCTGGGAGAAGCTGGCAGAGAAGTACGCTGACCGGGATGACATCATCATTGCCAAGATGGACGCCACGACCAATGAGGTGGAGGGAGTGTCTGTGTCTGGCTTCCCTACACTACGATACTACCCTGCTGGAGAAGACAGCAAGGTAACCTTTAACCCTTAACCTCTGACCCTGGAGGGAGTCACACACAATCTATCGGAAGGATAGAAAGACTACACTGTCACACCTCTATCACAAACTACACTGTGTGTGTGTGTGTTGGAGAGCAATGAGGAAGAGATTTGAACAGTCAGGCATCATGATAAAAACCAGTCACACCTGAAAGTCTGTCTACTATAACAATACCCTCTGTCTCTCTCTCTCTCTCTCTGTGTGTGTAGGAGGTAGAGTACAGTGGGACCAGAGACTTGGAGATGTTTGCTATGTTCCTGGATAATGGAGGACAGCTTCCGAAGGTGGAAGAGGATGAGGATAATGAAGATGAAGAGGAGGTGAAGTTGAACTTACCTGACTAATTATGCAAACCCCTCCCACTCTAAGCTCTTCTGACCAATCCCCTGTCACTGTGAATACAAACACCTCCCACTCCAGCTCTCTTGACCAATCCCCTCTCTCCTTCTGACAGGTCACTGATGAGTCATCGCCACCGCCAGCCAATGAGACGTCTAAAGACGAGCTGTAAAGTCAGAGCACCGAATCGATCAAGAGTAGTTTATTGGTTTCTATGGTTTCTCTTGGTTTAATAATAAAAGTGATTTGATTCTGAAGTCTGGAGTGGCGAGTCTTTATAGAGGAGAGGAGAAGAGGAGACAAGGATAGACAACAGGGAGAGGAGACGACAAGAGGAAACAACTTTAGACTGTTGAGATGCACACAGAGATAGAGACATAGACAGAGAGAGACAGAGATAGACACACAGAGATGGACACAGATATAGGGACACACAGATAGAGACACAGACACACACAGATATAGAGACACAGACACACACAGATATAGAGACACAGACAGAGACACAGACACAGACAGAGACACAGACAGAGACACAGACAGAGACAGACACAGAGACAGACACAGAGACACAGACAGAGACACAGACACAGACAGACAGAGACACAAATTTTTGACATGCTAAAAGCGCATGTCAAAAAGTTACACAATAAAATAACAATAACGAGGTTATTGGCGGCGGCAGGGTAGCCTAGTGGTTAGAGCAGGTAGCCTAGTGGTTAGAGCAGGTAGCCTAGTGGTTAGAGCAGGTAGCCTAGTGGTTAGAGCAGGTAGCCTAGTGGTTAGAGCAGGTAGCCTCGTGGTTAGAGCAGGTAGCCTCGTGGTTAGAGCAGGTAGCCTCATGGTTAGAGCAGGTAGCCTAGTGGTTAGAGCAGGTAGCCTAGTGGTTAGAGCAGGTAGCCTAGTGGTTAGAGAAGGTAACCACGTGGTTAGAGCAGGTAGCCTCGTGGTTAGAGCAGGTAGCCTAGTGGTTAGAGCAGGTAGCCTCGTGGTTAGAACAGGTAGCCTAGTGGTTAGAGCAGGTAGCCTAGTGGTTAGAGCAGGTAGCCTAGTGGTTAGAGCAGGTAGCCTAGTGGTTAGAGCAGGTAGCCTAGCGGTTAGAGCAGGTAGCCTCATGGTTAGAGCAGGTAGCCTAGTGGTTAGAGCAGGGTAGCCTACTGGTTAGAGCAGGTAGCCTAGTGGTTAGAGCAGGTAGCCTAGTGGTTAGAGCAGGTAGCCTCGTGGTTAGAGCAGGTAGCCTCGTGGTTAGAGCAGGTAGCCTAGTGGTTAGAGCAGGTAGCCTCGTGGTTAGAACAGGTAGCCTAGTGGTTAGAGCAGGTAGCCTAGTGGTTAGAGCAGGTAGCCTAGTGGTTAGAGCAGGTAGCCTAGTGGTTAGAGCAGGTAGCCTCGTGGTTAGAGCAGGTAGCCTTGTGGTTAGAGCAGGTAGCCTAGTGGTTAGAGCAGGTAGCCTCGTGGTTAGAACAGGTAGCCTAGTGGTTAGAGCAGGTAGCCTAGTGGTTAGAGCAGGTAGCCTAGTGGTTAGAGCAGGTAGCCTAGTGGTTAGAGCAGGTAGCCTCGTGGTTAGAGCAGGTAGCCTCATGGTTAGAGCAGGTAGCCTAGTGGTTAGAGCAGGTAGCCTAGTGGTTAGAGCAGGGTAGCCTACTGGTTAGAGCAGGTAGCCTAGTGGTTAGAGCAGGTAGCCTAGTGGTTAGAGCAGGTAGCCTAGTGGTTAGAGCAGGTAGCCTCGTGGTTAGAGCAGGTAGCCTAGCGGTTAGAGCAGGTAGCCTCATGGTTAGAGCAGGTAGCCTAGTGGTTAGAGCAGGTAGCCTAGTGGTTAGAGCAGGTAGCCTCGTGGATAGAGCAGGTAGCCTAGTGGTTAGAGCAGGTAGCCTAGTGGTTAGAGCAGGTAGCCTAGTGGTTAGAGCAGGTAGCCTCGTGGTTAGAGCAGGTAGCCTCGTGGTTAGAGCAGGTAGCCTAGTGGTTAGAGCAGGTAGCCTAGTGGTTAGAGCAGGTAGCCTAGTGGTTAGAGCAGGTAGCCTAGTGGTTAGAGCAGGTAGCCTCGTGGTTAGAGCAGGTAGCCTACTGTTTAGAGCAGGTAGCCTAGTGGTTAGAGACAGGTAGCCTAGTGGTTAGAGCAGGTAGCCTAGTGGTTAGAGCAGGTAGCCTAGTGGTTAGAGCAGGTAACCTAGTGGTTAGAGCATGTAGTCTAGTGGTTAGAGCAGGTAGCCTAGTGGTTAGAGCAGGTAGCCTCGTGGTTAGAGCAGGTAGCCTTGTGGTTAGAGCAGGTAGCCTAGTGGTTAGAGCAGGTAGCCTAGTGGTTAGAGCAGGTAGCCTAGTGGTTAGAGACAGGTAGCCTAGTGGTTAGAGCAGGTAGCCTAGTGGTTAGAGACAGGTAGCCCAGTGGTTAGAGCAGGTAGCCTAGTGGTTAGAGCAGGTAGCCTAGTGGTTAGAGCAGGTAGCCTAGTGGTTAGAGCAGGTAGCCTCGTGGTTAGAGCAGGTAGCCTAGTGGTTAAAGCAGGTAGCCTAGTGGTTAGAGCAGGTAGCCTAGTGGTTAGAGCAGGTAGCCTAGTGGTTAGAGCAGGTAGCCTAGTGGTTAGAGCAGGTAGCCTCGTGGTTAGAACAGGTAGCCTAGTGGTTAGAGCAGGTAGCCTCGTGGTTAAAGCAGGTAGCCTAGTGGTTAGAGCAGGTAGCCTAGTGGTTAGAGCAGGTAGCCTAGTGGTTAGAGCAGGTAGCCTAGTGGTTAGAGCAGGTAGCCTAGTGGTTAGAACAGGTAGCCTAGTGGTTAGAGCAGGTAGCCTAGTGGTTAGAGACAGGTAGCCTAGTGGTTAGAGCAGGTAGCCTCGTGGTTAGAGCAGGTAGCCTAGTGGTTAGAGCAGGTAGCCTCGTGTTTAGAGCAGGTAGCCTAGTGGTTAGAGCAGGTAGCCTAGTGGTTAGAGCAGGTAGCCTCGTGGTTAGAACAGGTAGCCTAGTGGTTAGAACAGGTAGCCTAGTGGTTAGAGCAGGTAGCCTCGTGGTTAGAACAGGTAGCCTAGTGGTTAGAGCAGGTAGCCTAGTGGTTAGAGCAGGTAGCCTCGTGGTTAGAGCAGGTAGCCTAGTGGTTAGAACAGGTAGCCTAGTGGTTAGAGCAGGTAGCCTCGTGGTTAGAACAGGTAGCCTAGTGGTTAGAGCAGGTAGCCTCGTGGTTAGAACAGGTAGCCTAGTGGTTAGAGCAGGTAGCCTAGTGGTTAGAGCAGGTAGCCTAGTGGTTAGAACAGGTAGCCTAGTGGTTAGAGCAGGTAGCCTCGTGGTTAGAACAGGTAGCCTAGTGGTTAGAGCAGGTAGCCTCATGGTTAGAGCAGGTAGCCTCGTGGTTAGAGCAGGTAGCCTAGTGGTTAAAGCAGGTAGCCTAGTGGTTAGAGCAGGTAGCCTAGTGGTTAGAGCAGGTAGCCTAGTGGTTAGAGCAGGTAGCCTAGTGGTTAGAGCAGGTAGCCTCGTGGTTAGAACAGGTAGCCTAGTGGTTAGAGCAGGTAGCCTCGTGGTTAAAGCAGGTAGCCTAGTGGTTAGAGCAGGTAGCCTAGTGGTTAGAACAGGTAGCATAGTGGTTAGAGCAGGTAGCCTAGTGGTTAGAGACAGGTAGCCTAGTGGTTAGAGCAGGTAGCCTCGTGGTTAGAGCAGGTAGCCTCGTGGTTAGAGCAGGTAGCCTAGTGGTTAGAGCAGGTAGCCTAGTGGTTAGAGCAGGTAGCCTAGTGGTTAGAGACAGGTAGCCTAGTGGTTAGAGCAGGTAGCCTAGTGGTTAGAGCAGGTAGCCTCGTGGTTAGAACAGGTAGCCTAGTGGTTAGAGCAGGTAGCCTCGGGGGTAGAACAGGTAGCCTAGTGGTTAGAGCAGGTAGCCTCGTGGGTAGAACAGGTAGCCTAGTGGTTAGAGCAGGTAGCCTCGTGGTTAGAACAGCTTCAGTAAGTAATACCGAAGTCGCACTATTATCATTTTCTATGTAGGTTTATGTTGCCCGTTCATTAACGTGTATAAACACAGGATATGTGTGTAAAGTATAAACAGGATGTGTGTAAAGTATAAACAGGATATGTGTGTAAAGTGTAAACAGGATATGTGTGTATAAACAGGATATGTGTGTAAAGTATAAACATAGGATGATGTGTGTGTAAAGTATAAACAGGATGTGTGTGTATAAACAGGATATGTGTGTAAAGTATAAACATAGGATGTGTGTGTAAAGTATAAACAGATAATAATAAATATAATATAATAATAATAATAATAATATATGCCATTTAGCAGACGCTTTTATCCAAAGCGACTTACAGTCATGTGTGCATACATTCTACGTATGGGTGGTCAGGGGGATCGAACCCACTATCCTGGCGTTACAAGCGCCATGCTCTACCAACTGAGCTACAGAAGGACCACAACAGGATGTGTGTGTATAAACAGGATATGTGTGTAAAGTATAAACAGGATGTGTGTGTATAAACAGGATATGTGTCTATAAACAGGATATGTGTGTAAAATATAAACAGGATATGTGTGTAAAGTATAAACAGGATATGTGTGTATAAACAGGATATGTGTGTAAAGTATAAACATAGGATGTGTGTGTAAAGTATAAACAGGATATGTGTGTATAAACAGGATATGTGTCTATAAACAGGATATGTGTGAAAAGTATAAACAGGATATGTGTGTAAAGTGTAAACAGGATATGTGTCTATAAACAGGATATGTGTGTAAAGTGTAAACAGGATATGTGTGTATAAACAGGATGTGTGTGTAAAGTATAAACATAGGATGTGTGTGTAAAGTTTAAACAGGATATGTGTCTATAAACAGGATATGTGTCTATAAACAGGATATGTGTGAAAAGTATAAACAGGATATGTGTGTAAAGTGTAAACAGGATATGTGTGTATAAACAGGATGTGTGTGTAAAGTATAAACATAGGATGTGTGTGTAAAGTATAAACAGGATATGTGTCTATAAACAGGATATGTGTGAAAAGTATAAACAGGATATGTGTGTAAAGTGTAAACAGGATATGTGTGTATAAACAGGATATGTGTGTAAAGTATAAACATAGGATGTGTGTGTAAAGTATAAACAGGATGTGTGTAAAGTATAAACAGGATATGTGTGTAAAGTGTAAACAGGATATGTGTGTATAAACAGGATATGTGTGTAAAGTATAAACATAGGATGTGTGTAAAGTATAAACACGATGTGTGTGTATAAATAGGATATGTGTGTAAAGTATAAACAGGATGTGTGTGTATAAACAGGATATGTGTGTATAAACAGGATGTGTGTGTAAAGTATAAACATAGGATGTGTGTGTAAAGTATAAACATAGGATGTGTGTGTAAAGTTTAAACAGGATATGTGTCTATAAACAGGATATGTGTGTAAAGTTTAAACAGGATATGTGTCTATAAACAGGATGTGAGTGTAAAGTTTAAACAGGATATGTGTCTATAAACAGGATGTGAGTGTAAAGTTTAAACAGGATATGTGTCTATAAACAGGATGTGAGTGTAAAGTTTAAACAGGATATGTGTCTATAAACAGGATGTGAGTGTAAAGTATAAACATGATATGTGTGTATAGTATAAACATGATGTGTGTGTAAAGTATAAACAGGATATGTGTGTAAAGTATAAACAGCATATGTGTGTATAAACAGGATATGTGTGTATAAACAGGATATGTGTGTATAAACAGGATATGTGTGTATAAACAGGATATGTGTGTATAAACAGGATATGTGTGTAAAGTATAAACATAGGATATGTGTGTAAAGTATAAACATGATATGTGTAGAGTATAAACAGGATGTGTGTGTAAAGTATAAACAGGATATGTGTCTATAAACAGGATGTTTGTGTAAAATATAAACATAGGATGTGTGTGTAAAGTATAAACAGGATGTGTCTGGAGCAGCACAGTAGCGCCTTGGGACCCAAAATCAGTGCTCTAACTCCCCTTTGTGGTGGTCTGGAGCAGCACAGGGAGGAGTCAAGTAGTGACACAGGGATACGTACTCAACCACAAATGACCTCTAAGTCAGAATAACACTTTTAGTGGAGCCACTGTAAACTTCCTTCTGCTGAAAGTATGACCATATTTCCCTCAGATACACAAAGAATTCCAAAACAAACCCAATTTTAATAAACTCCCATATCTACTGGGTGAAATTCCAGTCTGACATCACAGCAGCAAGATTTGTGACCTGTTGCCACGAGAAAAGGGCAACCAGTGAAGAACAAACACCATTGTAAATACAACCCATATTTATGCTTATTTATTTTCCCTTGTGTACTTTAACCATTTCTACATTGTTACAACACTGTGTATATATATATATATATATATATAATATGGCATTTGTAATGTCTTTATTGTTTTGAAACTTCTGTATGTGTAATGTTTACTGTTAATTTTATTGTTTATTTCACTTTTGTATATTATCTACCTCACTTGCCAACACATGTTTCCCATGCCAATAATGGCAATAAAGCCCCTTGAATTGAATTGAGAGCGAGAGAGAGAGAGAGAGAGAGAGAGAGAGAGGGAGATAAAGACAGAGATAGAGAGAGAGAGGGAGAGAGAGAGATAGAGAGAGAGAGAGAGAAGGTATGCTGAATGTTCCTCATTCCTCAGTATTGTAGTGTGTGTGTGTGTGTGTGTGTGTGTGTGTGTGTGTGTGTGTGTGTGTGTGTGTGTGTGTGTGTGTGTGTGTGTGTGTGTGTGTGTGTGTGTGTGTGTGTGTGTGTGTGTGTGTGTGTGTGTGTGTGTGTGTGTGTGTGTGTGTGTGTGTGTGTGTGTGTGTGTGTGTAAGAGGTTGGTTCAGGCTGTGATGTCATCACCTCACTACCAGTTTCAGTCAGCTGAGCATCTTGTAACAGGTAAGACACTAATACTACTACGAATCTCTATAACATGTTAGACTCTGTTACTACTACTACTACTACTACCCTCTATAACAGGTAAGACACTGTTACTACTACTACTACTACTACCCTCTATAACAGGTTAGACTCTGTTACTACTACTACCCTCTATAACAGGTTAGACTCTGTTACTACTACTACTACTACTACCCTCTATAACAGGTTAGACTCTGTTACTACTACTACTACTACTACCCTCTATAACAGGTTAGACTCTGTTACTACTACTACTACCCTCTATAACAGGTTAGACTCTGTTACTACTACTACTACCCTCTATAACAGGTTATACTCTGTTACTACTACTACTACCCTCTATAACAGGTTAGACTCTGTTACTACTACTACTACTACCCTCTATAACAGGCTAGACTCTGTTACTACTACTACTACTACCCTCTATAACAGGCTAGACTCTGTTACTACTACTACTACTACCCTCTATAACAGGTTAGACTCTGTTACTACTACTAATACTACCCTCTATAACAGGTTAGACTCTGTTACTACTACTACTACTACTACCCTCTATAACAGGTTTGGCACTGTTTCTACTCTCTAACAAGTTGACTAACGTAACAGACAGACAGACACAGGCAGACACTGACAGACAGACAGACAGACAGACAGACAGACAGACAGACAGACAGACAGACAGACAGACAGACAGACAGACAGACAGACAGACAGACAGACAGACAGACAGACAGACAGACAGACAGACAGACAGACAGACAGACAGACAGACAGACAGACAGACAGACAGACAGACAGACAGACAGACAGACAGACAGACAGACAGTTGCATCTGTACTAGGACCCCTTGTCTAATGCTTCTCCATCTAACTCTAGTTCTTGTGAGACTGATTCTGATTGGAGCGTGGTTCAGCTGCTTCCTGTCAGTGGCACCTACTTCCTGTTGTCTTCCTGATGGACCCCCCGTCGTACATCGCTCAGTCCGAGGCTCCCCACTATCCCCCCGATCCCACGACCTCCATAGTAACCATCCCCTCCCTTCCTCCCTACCACCCAACACCAACCACACCCCCACCCACCTACGGAGAAGCAGGTAGGTGTGTGTGTGTGTGTGTGTGTGTGTGTGTGTGTGTGTGTGTGTGTGTGTGTGTGTGTGTGTGTGTGTGTGTGTGTGTGTGTGTGTGTGTGTGTGTGTGTGTGTGTGTGTGTGTGTGTGTGTGTGTGTGTGCATTTGCATTTGCATGCGTGTGTTTGTGTTCTCCTCTCTGATTGGTTGTCTCTGTAGTCATCATGCAGACGGACCCGTTTCCTGTCCTGACTCCGCCCACCAGGCAGTCACTACCCAGTCAGGAGCAGACTGGCTTCTTCCTCTACCAATCAACACAAAGTAACTACCTATCAGAACCAGAGCCATTTAGAAAGTTGTGAAATATAATTGGCTCTGATCAGAACTCTCTATAGACATGGTTCTGATCACAACTCTCTATAGACATGGTTCTATAGACATGGTTCTGATCACAACTCTCTATAGACATGGTTCTATAGACATGGTTCTGATCACAACTCTCTATAGACATGGTTCTGATCACAACTCTCTATAGACATGGTTCTATAGACATGGTTCTGATCACAACTCTCTATAGACATGGTTCTATAGACATAGTTCTGATCACAACTCTCTATAGACATGGTTCTATAGACATGGTTCTGATCACAACTCTCTATAGACATGGTTCTATAGACATGGTTCTGATCACAACTCTCTATAGACATGGTTCTATAGACATGGTTCTGATCACAACTCTCTATAGACATGGTTCTATAGACATGGTTCTGATCACAACTCTCTATAGACATGGTTCTGATCACAACTCTCTATAGACATGGTTCTATAGACATGGTTCTGATCACAACTCTCTATAGACATGGTTCTGATCACAACTCTCTATAGACATGGTTCTATAGACATGGTTCTGATCACAACTCTCTATAGACATGGTTCTATAGACATGGTTCTGATCACAACTCTCTATAGACATGGTTCTGATCACAACTCTCTATAGACATGGTTCTATAGACATGGTTCTGATCACAACTCTCTATAGACATGGTTCTATAGACATGGTTCTATAGACATGGTTCTATAGACATGGTTCTATAGACATGGTTCTGATCACAACTCTCTATAGACATGGTTCTATAGACATGGTTCTGATCACAACTCTCTATAGACATGGTTCTGATCACAACTCTCTATAGACATGGTTCTATAGACATGGTTCTGATCACAACTCTCTAGACATGGTTCTATAGACATGGTTCTATCATGGTTCTATAGACATGGTTCTGATCACAACTCTCTATAGACATGGTTCTGATCACAACTCTCTATAGACATGGTTCTGATCACAACTCTCTATAGACATGGTTCTGATAGAATGGTTCTGATAGACAACTCTATAGACATGGTTCTGATCACAACTCTCTATAGACATGGTTCTGATCAGATCATAGACATGGTTCTATAGACATGGTTCTGATCACAACTCTCTATAGACATGGTTCTGATAGACATGGTTCTATAGACATGGTTCTATAGACATGGTTCTGATCACAACTCTCTATAGACATGGTTCTATAGACATGGTTCTATAGACATGGTTCTGTTCTATAGACATGGTTCTGATCACAACTCTATAGACATGGTTCTGATCACAACTCTCTATAGACATGGTTCTGATCACAACTCTCTATAGACATGGTTCTGATCACAACTCTCTATAGACATGGTTCTATAGACATGGTTCTGATCACAACTCTCTATAGACATGATTCTGATCAGAACTCTCTATAGACATGGTTCTATAGACATGGTTCTATAGACATGGTTCTATAGACATGGTTCTGATCAGAACTCTCTATAGACATGGTCAACTGATCACAACTCTCTATAGACATGGTTCTGATCACAACTCTCTATAGACATGGTTCTGATCAGAACTCTCTATAGACATGGTTCTATAGACATGGTTCTGATCACAACTCTCTATAGACATGGTTCTACAGACATGGTGCTATAGACATGGTTCTATAGACATGGTTCTGATCACAACTCTCTATAGACATGGGGTTCTATAGACATGGTGCTATAGACATGCTGTTCTATAGACATGGTTCTGATCACAACCTGCTATAGACATGGTTCTATAGACATGGTGCTATAGACATGGTTCTAATCACAACTCTCATGGGGCAACACACCTCGCTATAGACATGGTTCTATAGACACCTGCTGATACTCATGGGGTTCACACCTGCTGAACTCTCTATAGACATGGATTCTGATCACAACCTGCTGATACTCATGGGGTATCACAACCTCTGATAGACATGGTTAATAGACATGGATTCATGGGGTAATACACACCTGCTGATACTCATGGGGTAATACACACCTGCTGATACTCTGGGGTAACACACACCTGCTGATCAACATGGAGTAAGTACACACCTGCTGATACTCATGGGGTAATACACACCTGGTGACTCATCCAATCAGACCTGCTGATACTCATGGGCGTAATACACACCTGCTGATGACACAGGGTAATACACACCTGCTGATACTCATGGGGTAATACACACCTGCTGATACTCATGGGGTAACACACACCTGCTGATACTCATGGGGTAAACACACCTGGCTGATACTCATGGGTAATACACACCTGCTGATACTCATGGGGCTGCTGATACTGTAACACACCTGCTGATACTCATGGGGTAATACACACCTGCTGATACTCATGGGGTAATACACACCTGCTGATACTCATGGGGTAATACACACCTGCTGATACTCATGGGGTAATACACACCTGCTGATACTCATGGGGTAATACACACCTGCTGATACTCATGGGGTAACACACACCTGCTGATACTCATGGGGTAATACACACCTGCTGATACTCATGGGGTAATACACACCTGCTGATACTCATGGGGTAATACACACCTGCTGATACTGATCATGGGGTAACACACACCTGCTGATACTCATGGGGTAACACACACCTGCTGATACTCATGGGGTAACACACACCTGCTGATACTCATGGGGTAATACAGATACACACCTGCTGATACTCATGGGGTAACACACACCTGCTGATACTCATGGGGTAATACACACCTGCTGATACTCATGGGGTAACACACACCTGCTGATACTCATGGGGTAACACACACCTGCTGATACTCATGGGGTAACACACACCTGCTGATACTCATGGGGTAATACACACCTGCTGATACTCATGGGGTAACACACCTGCTGATACTCATGGGGTAATACACACCTGCTGATACTCATGGGGTAATACACACCTGCTGATACTCATGGGGTAATACACACCTGCTGATACTCATGGGGTACCTGCTGATACTCATGGGGTAACACACACCTGCTGATACTCATGGGGTAATACACACCTGCTGATACTCATGGGGTAATACACACCTGCTGATACTCATGGGGTAATACACACCTGCTGATACTCATGGGGTAATACACACCTGCTGATACTCATGGGGTAATACACACCTGCTGATACTCATGGGGTAATACACACCTGCTGATACTCATGGGGTAATACACACCTGCTGATACTCATGGGGTAATACACACCTGCTGATACTCAATACACACCTGCTGATACTCATGGGGTAATACACACCTGCTGATACTCATGGGGTAATACACACCTGCTGATACTCATGGGGTAACACACACCTGCTGATACTCATGGGGTAACACACACCTGCTGATACTCATGGGGTAACACACACCTGCTGATACTCATGGGGTAACACACACCTGCTGATACTCATGGGGTAACACACACCTGCTGATACTCATGGGGTAATACACACCTGCTGATACTCATGGGGTAACACACACCTGCAAATAAAATTTGATTTTGATTTGACCTGCTGATACTCATGGGGTAATACACACCTGCTGATACTCATGGGGTAACACACACCTGCTGATACTCATGGGGTAATACACACCTGCTGATACTCATGGGGTAACACACACCTGCTGATACTCATGGGGTAATACACACCTGCTGATATGGGGTAATACACACCTGGGGTAATACACACCTGCTGATACTCATGGGGTAATACACACCTGCTGATACTCATGGGGTAATACACACCTGCTGATACTCATGGGGTAATACACACCTGCTGATACTCATGGGGTAATACACACCTGCTGATACTCATGGGGTAATACACACCTGCTGATACTCATGGGGTAACACACACCTGCTGATACTCATGGGGTAATACACACCTGCTGATACTCATGGGGTAATACACACCTGCTGATACTCATGGGGTAATACACACCTGCTGATACTCATGGGGTAATACACACCTGCTGATACTCATGGGGTAATACACACCTGCTGATACTCATGGGGTAATACACACCTGCTGATACTCATGGGGTAACACACACCTGCTGATACTCATGGGGTAACACACACCTGCTGATACTCATGGGGTAACACACACCTGCTGATACTCATGGGGTAACACACACCTGCTGATACTCATGGGGTAACACACACCTGCTGATACTCATGGGGTAATACACACCTGCTGATACTCATGGGGTAACACACACCTGCAAATAAAATTTGATTTTGATTTGACCTGCTGATACTCATGGGGTAATACACACCTGCTGATACTCATGGGGTAACACACACCTGCTGATACTCATGGGGTAATACACACCTGCTGATACTCATGGGGTAATACACACCTGCTGATACTCATGGGGTAATACACACCTGCTGATACTCATGGGGTAATACACACCTGCTGATACTCATGGGGTAATACACACCTGCTGATACTCATGGGGTAATACACACCTGCTGATACTCATGGGGTAATACACACCTGCTGATACTCATGGGGTAATACACACCTGCTGATACTCATGGGGGCTGATACTCATGGGGTACACACCTGCTGATACTCATGGGGTATACTCATGGGGTAATACACACCTGCTGATACTCATGGGGTAATACACACCTGCTGATACTCATGGGGTAATACACACCTGCTGATACTCATGGGGTAACACACACCTGCTGATACTCATGGGGTAATACACACCTGCTGATACTCATGGGGTAATACACACCTGCTGATACTCATGGGGTAACACACACCTGCTGATACTCATGGGGTAACACACACCTGCTGATACTCATGGGGTAACACACACCTGCTGATACTCATGGGGTACACACTGATATCATGGGGTAACACAGATACACACCTGCTGATACTCATGGGGTAATACACACCTGCTGATACTCATGGGGTAATACAGATACACACCTGCTGATACTCATGGGGTAACACACACCTGCTGACACTCATGGGGTAACATACACCTGTTGATACTCATGGGGTAACACACACCTGGCGTGGCTGCATGGGCCATGTCTGGCCTGGTTAATGCTCACAACAACATTTATTGGCCATCTGATGCCTCCTTCTGAGCAATAACCGTAATAGCAAATGTGTGTGTGTGTGTGTGTGTGTGTGTGTGTGTGTGTGTGTGTGTGTGTGTGTGTGTGTGTGTGTGTGTGTGTGTGTGTGTGTGTGTGTGTGTGTGTGTGTGTGTGTGTGTGTGTGTGTGTGTGTGTGTGTGTGTGTGTGTGTGTGTGTGTGTGTGTGTGTGTGTGTGTGTGTGTGTGCAGGTGTACAGGTTCATCTGCGGATGCTGTCTGATCCCGTTCCTGGTCGCAGGGTTCCAGGACGCTCATCACTCCTGCCCGCTCTGCCACGCCCACCTCCACAAACACACCAGGTGACATCATCACTACAAGAAGTGACATCATCACTACATGACATGATTTGTATTTATAATGGATCCCCATTAGTTCCTGCCAAGGCAGCAGCTACTCTTCCTGGGGTTTATTATGGATCCCCATTAGTTCCTGCCAAGGCAGCAGCTACTCTTCCTGGGGTTTATAATGGATCCCCATTAGTTCCCGCCAAGGCAGCAGCTACTCTTCCTGGGGTTTATTATGGATCCCCATTAGTTCCCGTCAAGGCAGCAGCTACTCTTCCTGGGGTTTATTATGGATCCCCATTAGTTCCTGCCAAGGCAGCAGCTACTCTTCCTGGGGTTTATTATGGATCCCCATTAGTTCCTGCCAAGGCAGCAGCTACTCTTCCTGGGGTTTATTATGGATCCCCATTAGTTCCTGCCAAGGCAGCAGCTACTCTTCCTGGGGTTTATTATGGATCCCCTTTAGTTCCTGCCAAGGCAGCAGCTACTCTTCCTGGGGTTTATTATGAATCCCCATTAGTTCCTGCCAAGGCAGCAGCTACTCTTCCTGGGGTTTATTATGGATCCCCATTAGTTCCCGTCAAGGCAGCAGCTACTCTTCCTGGGGTTTATTATGGATCCCCATTAGTTCCTGCCAAGGCAGCAGCTACTCTTCCTGGGGTTTACTATGGATCCCCATTAGTTCCTGCCAAGGCAGCAGCTACTCTTCCTGGGGTTTATTATGGATCCACATGAGTTCCTGCCAAGGCAGCAGCTGCTCTTCCTGGGGTTTATTATGGATCCCCATTAGTTCCTGCCAAGGCAGCAGCTGCTCTTCCTGGGGTTTATTATGGATCCCCATTAGTTCCTGCCAAGGCAGCAGCTACTCTTCCTGGGGTTTATTATGGATCCCCATTAGTTCCTGCCAAGGCAGCTACTCTTCCTGGGGTTTATTATGGATCCCCATTAGTTCCTGCCAAGGCAGCTACTCTTCCTGGGGTTTATTATGGATCCCCATTAGTTCCTGCCAAGGCAGCAGCTACTCTTCCTGGGGTTTATTATGGATCCCCATTAGTTCCTGCCAAGGCAGCAGCTACTCTTCCTGGGGTTTATTATGGATCCACATGAGTTCCTGCCAAGGAAGCAGCTACTCTTCCTGGGGTTTATTATGGATCCCCGTTAGTTCCTGCCAAGGCAGCAGCTACTCTTCCTGGGGTTTATTATGGATCCCGTTAGTTCCTGCCAAGGCAGCTACTCTTCCTGGGGTTTATTATGGATCCCCATTAGTTCCTGCCAAGGCAGCAGCTACTCTTCCTGGGGTTTATTATGGATCCCCATTAGTTCCTGCCAAGGCAGCAGCTACTCTTCCTGGGGTTTATTATGGATCCCCATTAGTTCCTGCAAAGGCAGCAGGTACTCTTCCTGGGGTTTATTGTTGATCCCCATTAGTTCCTGCCAAGGCAGCAGCTACTCTTCCTGGGGTTTATTATGGATCCCCATTAGTTCCTGCCAAGGCAGCAGCTACTCTTCCTGGGGTTTATTATGGATCCCCATTAGTTCCTGCCAAGGCAGCAGCTACTCTTCCTGGGGTTTATTATGGATCCCCATTAGTTCCTGCCAAGGCAGCAGCTACTCTTCCTGGGGTTTATTATGGATCCCCATTAGTTCCTGCCAAGACAGCAGCTACTCTTCCTGGGGTTTATTATGGATCCCCATTAGTTCCTGCCAAGGCAGCAGCTACTCTTCCTGGGGTTTACTATGGATCCCCATTAGTTCCTGCCAAGGCAGCAGCTACTCTTCCTGGGGTTTATTATGGATCCACATGAGTTCCTGCCAAGGCAGCAGCTACTCTTCCTGGGGTTTATTATGGATCCCCATTAGTTCCTGCCAAGGCAGCAGCTGCTCTTCCTGGGGTTTATTATGGATCCCCATTAGTTCATGCCAAGGCAGCAGCTACTCTTCCTGGGGTTTATTATGGATCCCCATTAGTTCCTGCCAAGGCAGCTACTCTT